>NC_081569.1:28269455-28272935 GCF_022355385.1 Mustela nigripes | reverse complement strand
TAGCACATACCCTCCCCAATGTCCATAACCCTACCCCCTTCTCCCAATCCCCCTCCCCCTAGCACCCTCAGTTTGTTTTGTGAGATTAAGAGTCACTTATGGTTTGTCTCCCTCCCAATCCCATTTTGTTTCATTTATTCTTCTCCTACCCCCTTAACCCCCCATGTTGCATCTCCACTTCCTCATATTAGGGAGATCATATGATAGTTGTCTTTCTCTGATAGACTTATTTCGCAAGCATGATACCCTCTAGTTCCATCCATGTTGTCACAAATGGCAAGATTTCATTTCCTTTGATGGCTGCATAGTATTCCATTGTGTATATATACCACATCTTCTTGATCCATTCATCTGTTGATGGACATCTAGGTTCTTCCCATAGTTTGGCTGTTGTGGACGTTGCTGCTATAAACATTTGGATGCACGTGCCCCTTCGGATCACTACGTTTGAATCTTTAGGGTAAATACCCAGTAGTGCAATTGATGGGTCATGAGGTAGTTTTATTTTCAACATTTTGAGGAACCTCCATGCTGTTTTCCAGAGTGGTTGCACCAGCTTGCATTTCCACCAACAGTGTAGGAGGGTTCCCCTTTTTCTGCATCCTCGCCAGCATCTGTCATTTGCTGACTTGTTAATTTTAGCCATTCTGACTGGTGTGAGGTGATATCTCATTGTGGTTTTGATTTGTATTTCCCTGATGCCGAATGATGTGGAGCACTTTTTCATGTGTCTGTTGGCCATCTGGATGTGTTCTTTGAAGAAATGTTTGTTCATGTCCTCTGCCCATTTCTTGATTGGATTATTGTTCTTTGGCTAAGTTCTTTATAGATTTTGGACACAAGCCCTTTATCTGATATGTCATTTGCAAATATCTTCTCCCATTCTGTCAGTTGTCTTTTGGTTTTGTTAACTGTTTCCTTTGCTGTGCAAAAGCTTTTGATCTTGATGAAATCCCAATAGATCATTTTTGCCCTTGCTTCTCTTGCCTTTGGCGATGTTCCTAGGAAGATGTTGCTGCAGCTGAGGTGGAAGAGGTTGCTGCCTGTGTTCTCGTCAAGGATTTTGATGGATTCCTTTCTCACATTGAGGTCCTTCATCCATTTGGAGTGTATTTTCAAGTGTGGTGTACAGAAATGGTCCAATTTTGCATGTGGCTGTCCAATTTTCCCAACACCATTTATTGAAGAGTCTGTCTTTTTTCCATTGGACATTCTTTCCTGCTTTGTCGAAGATTAGTTGACCATAGAGTTGAGGGTCTATGTCTGGGCTCTCTATTCTGTTCCATTGATCTATGTGTCTCTTTTTGTGACAGTACCATGCTGTCTTGATGATGACAGCTTTGTAATAGAGCTTGAAGTCCGGAATTGTGATGCCACCAACTTTGGCTTTCTTTTTCAATATTCCTTTGGCTATTCAAGGTCTTTTCTGGTTCCATATAGATTTTAGGATTATTTGTTCCAATTCTTTGAAAAAAATGGATGGTATTTTGATAGGAATTGCATTAAATGTGTAGATTGCTTTAGGCAGCATAGACATTTTCACAATATTTATTCTTCCAATCCAGGAGCATGGAACATTTTTCCATTTCTTTGTGTCTTCCTCAGTTTCTTTCATGAGTACTTTATAGTTTTCTGAGTATAGATTCTTGGCTTCTTTGGTCAGTTTTATTCTTAGATATCTTATGGTTTTGGGTGCAATTGTAAATGGGATTGACTCCTTAATTTCTCTTTCTTCTGTCTTGTTGTTGGTGTAGAGAAATGCAACTGATTTCTGTGCATTGATTTTATATCCTGACACTTTACTAAATACCTGTACAAGTTCTAGCAGTTTTGGAGTGGAGTCTTTTGGGTTTTCATATATAGTATCATATCTTCTGCGAAGAGTGATAGTTTGACTTCTTTGCCAATTTGGATGCCTTTAATTTCCTTTTATCGTCTGATTGCTGAGGCTAGCACTTCTAGTAATATGTTGAATAGCAGTGGTGATAATGGACATCCCTGCCGTGTTCCTGACCTTAGCGGAAAAGCTTTCAGTTTTTCTCCATTGAGAATGATATTTGCGGTGGGTTTTTCATAGATGGCTTTGATAATATTGAGGTATGTGCCTTCTATCCCTACACTTTGAAGAGTTTTGATCAGAAAGGGATGCTGTACTTTGTCAAATGCTTTTTCAGCATCTATTGAGAGTATCATATGGTTCTTGTTCTTTCTTTTATTGATGTGTTGTATCACATTCACTGATTTGTGTATGTTGAACCAACCTTGCAGCCCTGGAATAAATCCCACTTGGTCATGGTGAATAATCCTTTTAATGTACTGTTGAATCCTATTGGCTAGTGTTTTGGTAAGAATTTTTGCATCTGTGTTCATCAAGGATATTGGTCGGTATTTCTCTTTTTTGATGGGATCCTTGTCTGATTTTGGGATCAAGGTGATGCTGGCCTTATAAAATGAGTTTGGAAGTTTTCCTTCGATTCCTATTTTTTTGGAACAGTTTTAGGAAAATAGGAATTAGTTCTTCTTTAAATGTTTGGTAGAATTTACCAAGGGAATCCGTCTGGCCCTGGGCTTTTGTTTGTTTGGAGACGTTTGATGACAGTTTCAATTTCCTTACTGGTTATGGGTCTGTTCAGGTTTTCTATTTCTTCCTGGTTCAGTTGTGGTGCTTTATATGTCTCTAGAAATGCATCAGATTGTCAAATTTGTTTGCGTAGAGTTGCTCATAGTATATTCTTATAATTTTTTGTATTTCTTTGGTGTTAGTTGTGATCTCTCCTCTTTCATTCATGATTTTATTTATTTGGGTCCTTTCTCTTTTCTTTTGATAAGTCTGGCCATTGGTTTATCAATCTTATTAATTCTTTCAAAGAACCAGCTCCTAGTTTCATTGATTTGATCTATTGTTTTTTTGGTTTCTATTTCATTGATTTCTGCTCTGATCTTTATGATTTCTCTTCTCCTGCTGGGTTTAGGGTTTCTTTCTTATTCTCCAGCTCCTTTAGGTGTAGGGTTAGGTTGTGTACTTGAGACCTTTCTTGTTTCTTGAGAAAGGCTTGTACCGCTATCTATTTTCCTCTCAGGACTGCCTTTGCTGTGTCCCACAGATTTTGAACAGTTGTGTTTTCATTATCATTTGTTTCCATGATTTTTTTCAATTCTTATTTAATTTCCTGGTTGACCCATTCATTCTTTAAAAGGATTCTGTTTAGTCTCCATGTATTTGGGTTCTTTCCAAATTTCCTCTTGTGATTGTGTCCTAGCTTCAGAGCACTGTGGTCTGAAAATATGCAGGGAATGATCCCAATCTTTTGATACTGGTTGAGACCTGATTTAGGACCCAGGATGTGATCTATTTTGGAGAATGTTCCATGTGCACTAGAGAAGAATGTGTATTCTGTTGCTTTGGGATGAAATGTTCTGAATATATCTGTGATGTCCATCTGGTCCAGTGTGTCATTTAAGGCCTTTATTTCCTTGTTC
>NC_081569.1:28268018-28269355 GCF_022355385.1 Mustela nigripes | reverse complement strand
TGGAGAATGTTCCATGTGCACTAGAGAAGAATGTGTATTCTGTTGCTTTGGGATGAAATGTTCTGAATATATCTGTGATGTCCATCTGGTCCAGTGTGTCATTTAAGGCCTTTATTTCCTTGTTGATCTTTTGCTTGGATTACCTGTCCATTTCAGTGAGGGGAGTGTTAAAGTCTCCTACTATTATATTATTATTGTCGATGTGTTTCTTTGATTTTGTTATTAATTGGTTTATATAGTTGGCTGCTCCCACATGAGGGGCATAGATATTTAAAATTCTTAGATATTCTTGTTGGACAGACCCTTTAAGTATGATATAGTGTCCTTCTTCATCTCTTATTATAGTCTTTGGCTTAAAATCTAATTGATCTGATATAAGGTTTGCTACCTCTGCTTTCTTCTGATGTTTGTTAGCATGGTAAATTGTTTTCCACCCGCTCACTTTAAATCTGAAGGTGTCTTTGGGTCTAAAATGAGTTTCTTGTAGGCAACGTATAGATGGGTTTTGTTGTTTTATCCATTCTGATACCCTGTGTCTTTTGATTGGGGCATTTAGCCCATTAACATCAGGGTAACTATTGAGAGATATGAATTTAGTGCCATTGTATTGCCTGTAAGGTGACTGTTACTGTATATTGTCTCTGTTCCTTTCTGATCTACTACCTTTAGGCTGTCTCTTTGCTTAGAGGACTCCTTTCAATATTTCCTGTAGAGCTGGTTTGGTGTTTGTAAATTCTTTCAGTTTTTGTTTTTCCTGGAAGCTTTTAATCTCTCCTTCTATTTTCAATGATAGTCTAGCTGGATATAGTATTCTTGGCTGCATGTTTTTCTTATTTATTCTGAAAATATCATGCCAGCTCTTTCTGGCCTGCCAGGTCCGTGTGGGTAAGTCTGCTGCCAATCTAATATTTTTACCATTGTATGTTACAGACTTCTTTTCCTGGGCTGCTTTCAGGATTTTCTCTTTGTCACTGAGACTTGTAAATTTTACTATTAGGTGACGGGTGACGGGGTGTGTACCTATTCTTGTTGATTTTGAGGGGGTTCTCTGCACCTCCTGGATTTTGATGCTTGTTCCCTTTGCCATATTAGGGAAATCCTCTCTAAAAGTTCTCTCCAATATACCTTCTGCTCCCCTCTCTCTTTCTTCTTCTTCTGGAATCCCAATTATTCTAATGTTGTTTAGTCTTATGGTGTCAGTTATCTCTCGAATTCTCCCCTCATGGTCCAGTAGCTGTTTGTCCCTCTTTTGTTCAGCTTCTTTATTCTCTGTCATTTGGTCTTCTATATCACTAATTCTTTCTTCTGCCTCATTTATCCTAGCAGTGAGAGCCTCC
>NC_081569.1:28214194-28267918 GCF_022355385.1 Mustela nigripes | reverse complement strand
GCAGCTTCTTTATTCTCTGTCATTTGGTCTTCTATATCACTAATTCTTTCTTCTGCCTCATTTATCCTAGCAGTGAGAGCCTCCATTTTTGATTGTACCTCATGAATAGCTTTTTTGATTTCAACTTGGTTAGATTTTTGTTCTTTTATTTCTCCAGAAAGGGCTTTTATATCTCCCGAGAGGGTTTCTCTAATATCTTCCATGCCTTTTTCGAGCCCGGCTAGAACCTTGAGAATCGTCATTCTGAGCTCTAGATATGACATATTATCAATGTCTATATTGATTAGGTCCCTAGCCTTCGGTACTGCCTCTTGTTCTTTTTTTTGTGGTGAATTTTTCCACCTTGTCATTTTGTCCAGATAAGAGTATATGAAGGAGAAAGTAAAAATACTAAAAAGGTGGCAGAGACCCCAGGAAGATATGCTTTAACCAAATCAGAAGAGATTCCCAATAGTGGTGGGAAGATAGGGGATAAAAAGAGGTTCAGAAAAAAAAGAAAGAATTTAAAAAAGATAACGAATAAAGAAAAAATATAAAAAAGAAAAAATATATATATTAGATAAACTAGTTAAAAATTTTAAAAAAGAAAAGAGTAAAATTTAAAAAAAAATTTAGGAGCAGAAGAAAAAAAAATAGAAAAAAAATTAAATTAACTGCAAGACTAAAAATCCTGGGGAGAAAGCCATGAGTTCTGTGCTTTGCTTTCTTATCCTCTGGAATTCCGCTGCTCTCCTTGGTATTGAACCTTCACTCCTTGGTAGGTAAACTTGGTCCTGGCTGGATTTCTTGTTGATCTTCTGGGGGAGGGGCCTGTTGTAGTGATTCTCAAGTGTCTTTGCCCTAGGCGGGGCTGAGTAATCAGCTTGGGTTTACTTTCAGGAGCTTTTGTTCCCTGAATGCTTTCCCTAGAGTTCCTGAGGATGGGAATGAAAATGTCTGCCTCCCAGTCTCCGGCTCTGAGGAGCCGAGAGCTCGGGGCCCCACTCCTCAGTGCGCCCACAGAGATTAGCGCCCAATTACTCCCGTCTCCCTGGCCTCCGGCCACGCTCTGAGCTCACCGAGCCTGCGACCGGTTCAAGGTATCCCTGAGCTAAGAGCTCACTCCTTGGCTCTGTCTCTGTAGTTGGCTTCCTTGTTCTAATACCTGAAAGCCTTGCGACACTCAGAGACCCCCGATCCTTCTGTGACCCTGCGGGACCTGGGGCCACGCTGACCCGCCGTGGGCTTCATCCCGGTTTAGCCTCTCGAGGGATGTCCCTCAGAGGAACAGACTTCTAAAAGTCCTGATTTTGTGCTCCGTCACTCTGTCGCTCCGCCGCTTCCCGGGAGCCAGCCCTCCCCCCCCCCCCCCAGGTCTATCTGGATTTGGATTCACTTCTCTGCCAGTCCTACCTTTCAGAAAGTTGATTTTCTGTTTCTAGAATTGCTGTTCTTCTTCTCTTCGATCTCCTGTTGGATTTGTAGGTGTTTGCAATCTTTAGATAAGTTATCTAGCTGATCTCCTGCTACCTGATTTAGTCTCAGCCTGCTACTTCTCCGCCATCTTGACCATAATCTGAATATTAGCCATTCTTAAACTACATTGTACTGACCATTTTTCACCTTGGCATATTTCTTGCTGACACCTTCCTCTAGTCCAGATCTGACATAACTTTCCTTATTTTCTGCTCTGTTCTTCCACCACCTTTTCCCAGTTGCCCATATATGCCAATTTTTTCTTGTATTACTCTTATAAACAACAAAAACTTCTTTCTCAGTTCTGGAGGCTGAATATCCAAGATCAGTGTGCCACCATGTTGGGTTTTCTTCCAGACTGCAGACTGCCTACTTCTCTCACTCTGTCTTCACATGGTGCAAAGGGCTCTAACAGTTTTAAGAGAAGTATTAGCTTTACAGAAAAATTGAGAAGATGGTACAGTTACCATACATTCTCCCTGCCACATGCAGAATTTTCCCTTCTCATATCTTACAATAATTTGGTACATTTGTTATAACTAATAAACCAATTATTAACTTCCCATTGTTTATCCAAGTTTCTTTAGCTTTTACTTAATATCATTCCACAATCTCATCCAGGATACCACATGGCATATAGTTTTCATTTCTCTTTATGTTCCTTTTAGCTGTGACACTTTCTTATATTTTCTTTATTTTTTATGTCTTTGACAGTTTTGAAATCTACTGGTGTGTTGTAGAATACCCCTCTTGTGGGCTTTATATGATATTTATCTCATGATTATACTGCAGTTTCGGTTTTGGGGAGAAAGCTGACAGAGGTAAAATGCCAATCTCATTGCATCATATCAAGGGTACCTACTATCAACATGAATTATCACTTTTGATGTTAACCTTGATTACCTGGCTGGAGTAGTTAGAGTTTCCCAGGTTTCTCCTGCCTTGTGGAGTTACTTTACCCACCTCTGTTTCATATACTGCTCTTTAGGAGTAAGTCTCTGTGTAGAGTCCATACTTAAAGGGTCAGAGTTATGCTTTACTTCCTTGAGGGCAGAATATTTACATACGTTATTAGGAAATCTTCTGCACAGGAGGTTTGTCTTTTTTCCTCATTTTATTTATGTATTTAATCATGAGTGTGGCCTCATGGAGATTTATCCTTTGGGTTTTAACCTGATACTATAATTTATTGTTCAAGTTATTCCAGCTTTAGCCATTAGGAGTTCTTTCACTTGCCTCTTTGCCCCGTGGACATACTCCATCAACAAGGTTTTGTGTTTGTGTTTTTTGTAAGTATTTCCTTATTTTCTGGCACTACGGGTTGCTCTAGACCCACTGTGTGTTTCCTGCCACAGACCTACAATCAGCCATTTTCCAAGGAGCCTTGCTTCCTTTTATTAGAGAATAGTATTAGGAACCAAGATCTTTGTGCTATTGTATTTTTCTCTTACTATTTTTTTTTTCCTTAGTGCTGGTTCTCCCTCACCCACTTCCTGCCTTTCCCCTTAAGATTTCTGGTAAACCAAATATGAATTCCAACATGGCAAATTTAGATGAACCCATTAAATACCCATTTCCAATCACTTTCTCCCTCCTTTCCTTCTTCCTTAGACCTCTTTCAGCCAGGGTTGACCCTGTGACACATTGCTGGGCAGAGGGATATTTAATACAAATCTCCTGGGAAGGGCTTTCTTTCCAAAACCAAGTGAAATCCTGAAGGGATATATTTTGGGGCCCTTCATCCTCTCAGGAGAATGGAATTGATATATTCAATTCATTTCAATTCAGCATGAATATGAAAGCAAATGCTAGGGAATGCACAGTAGGGAGAAAGAAGGGACCTTGTGCTTTTATGTCACTGCTGACCTGTATGGTTAAGCCATAGCTGGTCTGCCCGGCTCTGGACATTTTTTACCTAAAATAAAATAAACTTCTGTATGTTAACTATCGTTACTTGTTTTTTTGGTAATTGCTGCAGCCGAGCATATAGTCAGTTTCATCGATTTAGATATCAACTTGGTTGGCACAGTTACTGTTAATTTACTTAAGAGATATTTGTTGAGGGTGCCTGGGTGGCTTAGTTGATGAAGCGACTGCCTTTGCTTAGGTCATGATTCTGGAGTCCCAGGATCAAATCCCGCATCAGGCTCCCTTCTCAGCAGGGAATCTACTTCTCCCTCTGTCCTTCCCCCATCTCATGCTCTCTCTCTCTCTCTCTCATTCTGTCTCTCTCTCAAATAGATAAATAAAATCTTTGAAAAAGAAGCAGGAAATATTTGTTGAGGACCTACCGGGTGTAAAGCTTCATAATACAGAGCAAAAAGAGAGAGGAATTCTTGATATCATCCAGTTCCCATTGGACCCAGGTTTGATAATTGTATGCAGAATAAGATGATTACATGGGTAACTATGATTAGAAACAGAATATTTTCATATTTTGTCATTTGGTTGGTCACAATACCTGTCACTTTAATTTATCTTACTGTATCCTCTGTGTCTGCAAATGGTTTGGCAGTTTAGCCGGTTCCAGGATAGAAACCTAAGTATGGTCCTCGTCCCCTCCTTTTCTCTAACTCTTCACATCCATTTGGTTTTCATTTGTAGCCTGTTTTCTTACCTTATAAATTTTTTGGTCCCATCTTCTTTAATTCCTTTGCTTCTCCACTAGTTCTGACCCTTAGACTCTTCTCTCATATACAACGTTACAGCCCTTCATGCCTCATTCAAAAGGCAGATGAAATCTTGTTTCTCTCTTCAGTAAAATTGTGTGCTGGCTTTGCATTATCTTGAGTATAAAGTTTAAATTTTTTTCTTTTAAAAGCCCTGTAGGCAATGTCCCCATACACAAACCACTCTGCGGAAGACACCCCTGACTTCATTCCAAACACCTAACTAATTCCATCTTTACTTTTCTGTGTTCTTATTTATCTCAGCACATTTCTTCAACCAGAGATTCTTGTTGCTCCCAATGCCTTTTAAACCTTTAAGATAGAGCTGTTTTTCAGAAGACCTTCCCTAATTCTCACATTGTCCCTCTCAGAGATCTCTGTATTCAACCTCTGTTAACACATAAACTGGCTGTTGGGGCACCTAGGTGGCTCAGTCCGATAAGCAGCTGACTTTGGCTCAGGTTGTGATCTCTGGGTCTTGGGATCGAGCCAAACTCCCTTCTCAGTGGGGAGTCTTCTTGCCCCTCTTTCGCTTCCTCTGCCCCACCCCCGATTGTGCTCACATGCTCTCTTGCTCGCTCCCTTTCTAATAAATAAATAAAATCTTAAAAAAAATAAACTAGCTGTCATATTTTATTCACCTTTAAAATAAAACAGCGAGTTATTTTACCAGCCAAATGGCTTTATTCAGGAATAGCAGAAGAATTGCAATTTGTGATACACAAGCTATGACAAACCCTAGGTAAGTCCGGAGGTCCAAGGAGAGGAATGTTTCATTATAAAGAAAAGGAGGAAGTTGGGAGGGATTGCTTTGAAGGAAAGTCTGTTTGAGGAAAGTGAAAGTTCAGGATGGTAACCGTTTCTTGTTGGCGGAGTTGTGGTTGTTTTCTTTTTTGTTTTTTGTTTTTATTTTATTTTATTTTATTTTTTATAAACATATAATATATTTTTATCCCCAGGGGTACAGGTCTGTGAATCGCCAGGTTTACACACTTCACAGCACTCACCAAAGCACATACCCTCCCCAATGTCCATAACCCCACCCCCCTTCTCCCAACCCCCCTCCCCCCAGCAACCCTCAGTTTGTTTTGTGAGATTAAGAGTCACTTATGGTTTGTCTTCCTCCCAGTCCCATCTTGTTTTCTTTCTGGCTGAGCTTGTTGGTGGGCCAGGAGAAAATATTCCTCCTCCTTGCTGAAGTAGCAAAGTAGACTTCTTCCTGTTCAGAATACAAGGTATGTTTCTTCCTGTTGGGTTATAATTGGTGACAATTAATAGGGCTGGAGAGCTTCCCTTCTGGCCTCTAGACTCACTTTTAAATGAAGTTTCCCTTATTCACTTTCACAATTTGAAATACCTCTTGAATGCATGTACTTTCCATCTCCAGTACCACCCTTTGTTCTAGACTATCATTGTTAGAAACTATTGAAATGGTCTCTCTGCTTCTACTTTGGTAACCTGTAAAATACATGCTTTACCCAGTATCTGGTGATCTTTTCAAACTCCAGATCTGATCATTATGTCACTGTGTTTAAAAATCCTTCTCAGGTTTACTGATGATCTTAGCCTAAAAATTAAATCCTAACATGACCTGTAATGTATGTCATACGGTAGTTCCCGTGTATCACTTTTCTTGTCTCTCTTAGTTTCTTTTAGTTCTTTAAATGTGCTCTGCTTCCTCTTCGCTCAGGGCCTTTGCACATGTTTCTCCTATCTGAAACATTTATTATTTAAATACCTTCAACTCTCAACATTTGCTCAGGATATCCTCACCCAGATCTACAGCAGATTTCTTTGTTGTATGTTTCACTTGCTCTGTCTTTTGCATAAACTTGTAGAGTTGAAGGTGGAGAGCATATAGTTGCATTTAATTTTCAAAAATGATTATGGCTCCTGTCTTTAAAAGTAGCTTTTCTGCATCCACCCCTCTGGAAACCTTCATTCCTTGTATACAAACTGCTCATTTCACTCATTCCATTAGATTCCTGTCCTGTCTGGATTTCATGATAAATTCCTTAAATACAGGTCTTGTCAGCACCCTACATTCTTTTGTTCAAAATATTTTTTTACAGCCCAGTGATTTTTTCCTCTTCCAATTTTTTAGTTTTGTTTGTTTTGTTTATCAATTTTTGGTAAGAAAGCCACAGAGAAAGTTAACAATCGTTTGCTTTGTTCCAGAAAGTTTTGAGTAGTATAAGCTGCACTGAAATGGGTACTCTGACCGCACCAGGGGCATAAGGGATTTTCAAAGCACTGAGTCAGGGTCAGCATTCTGTTCCTCACTCCCCTGACCCTCACACCCAAAACCTCACAGTTAGAACATTGTATGATTTCACGAACTGCTGACAAATGTCTAGATGTCATTCTGACTTTAAACGTACACCACAAAGTCATAGACTCAGGAGACTCAAGAGTGAGAAGAGGCTTTAGAGGTCATTTAGTTTTAGTCCAGCCACCTCTCTGTTCAAGATCATTTGGTTCCTGAGTGTTCCGTACCACCTGTATACAAGAGTTGTCTTTTATACAGTGAATGCAAGTTGTTCTCTCTACAATGTTCATCTATCAGTTTTAATTTTTGGCACTGTTTGTGGAATGACTGTGTATATTTGAAGACAGCTATCATGTCTGTTCTAAGTAGCTTTTCTCCAGGGAAAACAGCTCCAGATCCTGATGTATCATGACTTCAAGTTCTTTTAACATCTTACGTAAATTTATAAAATTATGCTTTTTGAGTGTTTTTGATTATTTACCACTCTCTCCCCTTTCTATTAGTGTAAATGATAAAGATGATTGAAAATAAAACAAGTTGATAAGCTTAATAGCAACTGCAAAATATGCAAGAACAAATTAGTTGAGAGAACGTGTAAAATACAATTTAGTGTTTATCTTACAGACCAGAAAAAGCTATTTATTCAGACTTTTTTTGGTGGATTAAATAGCAGGTGGAGACAGAGGACATATGGGTGATAGAAACTGGTATAGGGGATGATTTATCTGATGAATGACCACTTTCTTTGCTTTATTATACCATTACATTTGCATATCATTATCATTTTCAATCTGTGATCAGCTGCTCAATTTCATAAATGCAGTGTATCTAGTTGGCATTTTCCCACTAGGATATGTAGACTGCTGTTTTTCTGGATCTATAAAGGTGTTTTTTTCCCTTGCTGAAAAACACACATTCTACTGTGAATTATAACATGCAGCCTTACATTGTCTTTCCTCCTGTCTGTGCAAAAGTATGGATTTACCACTGGCTGCCTGAACTAGGGGTTAAAAGTAATGATGACAGTTGAACTTCCTATGAACTGCAAAGCCCTGAGATAATTTGTCAGGGATTTCTAAGGTTTTCTTTTAACTTTTCTTTTATCTTACTCTGGGATAAAACCCACATAAATGAGAGAAGACATATTCATCTTTGATAATGATACAGAAACTTGTACCTTTCTGTTCTTTTGCCACTCCAGTGCTGAACTATTAATATCATATGAAAATTATAAAATGACTTTATAATTATTTCCAAATAAAATTGAAAAGAAGCATTGTCTATTACCTGATATTTGTGGTTTTACCTGTACTCCTGAACTCCAGCATTTCAAATGTAATTGATATCTTTCCAAATGACAGCTTTTTCTAGTGTGGGGAGGTTCGTTTTGATTTTTTTTTTTAAGATTTTATTGTTAGGGGATGCCTGGGTGGCTCAGTCGGTTTACCAGCTGCCTTTGGCTCAGGTCATGATCCAGTGTCCTAGGATGGAGCCCTGCTTTGCTCTCCCTGCTTTGCAGGAAGCCTGCTTCTCCTCCTCCCATTCACCCTGTTTTTGTTCCCTCTCGCGTTGTCTCTCTGTCAAGTAAATAAGTAGAATCCTTAAAAAAAAGATTTTATTTTTAAGTAATCTCTACACCCAACATGGGGCTCAGTCTTACAACCCTGAGATTAAGAGTCTCATACTCTACCCACTGAGCCAGCCAGGTGCCTCTTGATATTGTGTTTTTTGTTTTGTTTTTTTTAAATAGTAAAACTTGTACATGATGTCATCTTGTTGACCCAGCTTTGAACAGAAGTTTAGTGTTAATAGCATCTTCTCCAATAATTTAGCTTTTTTTCCTCCTTTCTCATTCTAATATTTGTTGAAAGGTGTAGGAAACAAAAAAGTTCCCTGTGTAACATAACAAGCATTTAATTAAGGGGTAATGCCTGTGGTTCGGGAGTATGTGAAGTGAAACAGAGGTGCTTAATCAGCCTCAAAAGCTATTTACTGCTTCGTAAACTTCAGTGCTCAGTGTCATAAATATTATTACTGTTCTAGGACTCCAGAAAACAATGTAATATCAAAAGTGATTTTTTCTATAGTTAGAGTATGGAAGACTGTCTTCCTAATAGAATTTTGTAGTGAAGCTAATAGATGGAAAAAGCCTACATACTTGAAATTTTTAACTGAGGTGTTATCAGTAGGGTCTTAAGTAACAAATGAGGGATATGTTGAAATGAAGCAAAGAAGGAAAGGCATTATCACTATTAAGGCTGAAGTTACATTGAGGAATGAGTTACATAATATTGCCATGTATTTATTGAGCACCTCCTGTGGGGCATGGAGTGATAGTTGCTTTACATACATTATCTTTATTCATATAGCCCTGTAAACTCAATTGGTTCTAGTTTTAGAATGATACACAGAAACTCAGTGAGTTTGTCATACAGTTGTATCAGGTTACACTTTTACTCCTCCATTACTTCAAACTGCTTATCAGAAACCTTACATTTAAATAATAATTTTTATATTAATTCTGCTGAATACCTACTAGTATACCTGAAAAGTTAATGCTATCTTAATTCTTAAATCTTTAACCTTTTATTTTTTCCATATTCAGCATTTATTAAGCAGCTAGTAAATTCCTTTTTTTAAGATTTTATTTATTTATTTGACAGAGAGAGAGATCACAAGTAGGCAGAGCACCAGGCAGAGATAGAGGGGGAAGCAGGTTCCCCACTGAGCGGAGAGCCTGATGCGGGGCTCAATCCCAAGACCCTGAGATCATGACCTGAGCTGAAGGCAGAGGCTTAACAACTAAGCCACCCAGGCACTCCTAGTATATTCCTAATATTAAGTATTATGAGAGCTGTAACCAAATATGAAGACCTTGTCTATAAACCCAGAGTTTAAAAACTGATAAATATTCCAACCTTGTATACACAGAATTTTGAAGAGAACTCAAGCAGAACAAGGTTTTTTTCCCAATATTTTGCGATTGTTGGCCAGACCCCTTCCAAATTGTCCCCCTTCTGTTTAGATAGGGAAATGCACATAAAAGCTAAAATTCAATCTGAATGATCTCTGTATGATCCAGCTTAGGTGGACAAATAAGGAGGGAGTTCAGAGTCGGACGGAAATTCTTTGATAGGAAGGAAATCCTATGCCGTGAGAACCTAGAAGAGGTAGTTAGCATAAGAACTTCTGAAGCAGGAAAGGTTTTACAGAAAAATTGTTATTGGAGTCAAGAAAAAAAAATTTATGCTGGTCTTTACAGAATCTAAGAGAAGGCTTTTGTTAGGATTTTAACATTTTACTAACCTTAATGTTTATATCTATCACTTGCTTATACTGTTATTTCCTCTGTGAGCTACTGTTATTCTGTAGATCTTTTATTCCAGTAATGTTTTCAAAAAGGTCCTACATTCTATGTGAAAATGTAAGCAGTAGGAGTTAAAAAGTTCAAACAGTTGATGTTTGTTTAAGAAAAGTTGCTGATCATCATGTCCACTTCCCTTGTTTTGCTCGCAAAGAAGCCAACACCTAGATAAACTGTAAAGTGCTTGTTATCAGATACTTATAAGCCTCAGACCTGGGAATTGGCTTGGGTTATAGCCATGGTTTTGTCCTAAAGCTAAAACTCTAGTTGAAGAATGCATGAGGTTGGTAATACTTTAATAATAAAAAATAATTTGTATTTCTCTGCATTGTTTTTCTTCATTGGCTTTGGGAGAGAAGTGATTAAAGAAATGTGAAGTAATAGAAGTATCCAAGATGGATTATAGATGATAATTTAGGTAAAAAATGGAGAAACTTTACTTCAGAAAGTTCAGCTTTTTAAAGTGGAGTCACTTAATTTATGAAGATGTTTATGTACATGCCATCTTTTTAATGTTTACTATAATGTGAAGATGGCAAATTTAATAAAAAGCCTGAGTATGTGAGGTAATAGTGGCAATAGAATTTGTAAGCTCAGATTTATTCATACATTCTTCTTTTAACTGTCCTTTTAACTGAAGTGAAATTGATGGGGAAAACATGAAGTTATGGAGAGTTTGGAATAGGGATGCCTTTGGGTTGACTGTGATTATCATAATGTATTTCAACCTTGAAACTGAGCCCTGGATGACAGAGGAAGGCAGCTTAGACATAAGAAAATGCCAGAGAGACAAAATAACCTTCAGCTAGTCTATAAAAGAATGATTAAGCAGTTCCAAATGTAAATGCCATATTCTATCACACATCCATTTCCAGGGATTTTAAATGACCATAACTGTTCTTTTTCTGGATCTAGAAAGGCACTTCAATTCTGAATGGCATAAGAAAATATTTGGAGCCTGCTGCCAGCCTTCTTCTAGTTGCTTTACCCGGGAGATAGTGTGTGCAAAAGCCAAATTGTTTCTGAAGGACAATGTAAAAATGATACAAGATCAAAGGATAAAAGGTATCCTCAGAATTTCTGTAGTTAAGTCCAATTGAGGGTTTAGAATTTGAGGTCTTACTGATTACATCACTTACTCCTTTAAACTCTGACTAGTTACTCTTCCATCACTTTTCTTCAAATACTCAAAAAGAGAAAATGGCTAAACGAGAATGTACATGATAACTGCCATTATAATTTGCCATATATACTAATATATCCTAGTGAGAACAACCTACAACATATATAAAATGAAGATATTAAATTATTTCTAAGTCCCTTTTTTGTAAAATTCTTACAAAACACTCATCTATTGCACTATTCTAAGTTTTACCCATTTTCCATTGAATTATACCCTATCAATCAGATTAATTTCCAGAAGACCCTACATTAAATAGCTACACATTTGTCATTTAGGGGTCTACATTAAATATACAATTGAGTACAAATTTTGGTTTTTTCCTATCTTTATAAATCTCCCCCCGCCTTATACTTGTTTAGTGATTTCTAATTTGCATGTAATTTTTCCATATATTGTCATTTCATCATTATAATAACCCTGTATAGTGATAAGTGCAGGAAGTACCATATGCATGTACAAATAAGTACCAAGTCCCAAGTAAGTTAGGTGATTTGTGTGAACAGTTTTCTCAAACTTTTTAGTTTCAGGAAATCCCATTTAAAAAGCACTCTCCAAAATGAAATGCTAAGGTATAGATCTGAGAAAATATATACAGAATATATACAGTGTGTGTGTATATATATATATATATATATATATCCATACACACACAGTGGAAAACTATAAAACACTGATTTAAAAAAATCAAAGATCTATATAAATGGGGAGATAATCTGTTTGTGGATTAGAATACTTAATATTGTTAAGATATCCGTTGTTTCCATTTTTCCATTTTAATCTATAGACTCAACCCAGTCCCAGTCAAAATCCCAGTAAACTATTTTATAGGTATCATCTTACTAATTCTTAAGTTTATATGGAAAACAAAAGTCCTAAGAAGGCCAACACAATATTGAAAATGAACAAAGAAAATGAACAAAGTTGGAGTACTCACACTACCTGATTTCAAGACTCAGTATAAGGCTACAGTAAAAGACAGTATTATTGGCAAAAGAATAGACAGGATTCAAATTCAAAAAGAATTCAAAAGAATTAACAGGATAGAATAGAGAGTCCAAAATAAATCCACACAAATCTAGTCAGCGATATTTGACAAGAGAGCAAAAGCAATTCAATGGACAAAGGATAGATAGTCTTTTCAATAACTAGTGCTGGAACATATGTAATAAGTGAACCTAGGCACAGACCTTATGATTTAAGCAATAGGTAACACAAAATAGTCATATACCAGATATTAACATGAAAAACTATAATACTTATTGAAGAAGACATAGGAGAAAATTGATATGACTTGTGGGTTTGGCAATGAGTTTTAAAATACATTAGTAAGAGAATGCCTAGGTGGCTTAGTCAGTTAAGTGTCCAACTGTTGATTTTGGCTCAGGTGATGATTTTAGGACTGTGAGATTGAGCCCCACATGAGGCTTCATGCTGGGTGTGGAGCCCGCTTAACATTCTCTCTCCTCTTCTCCCTTGGCCCCTCCCCCTCTTTAAAAATAAAAAGTAAAAATAAATAAATAAAACAAAATACATTAGTAATGTGATCCAGGGAAGAAAAGAAATGGATAAGTTGGGCTTAGTTAAAATTGAAAACTTCTGCGTGATGCAAGACACTGTTAAGAGACTGAAAAGACAAGCCACAGACGGGGAGAAAATACTTGCAAAACACATCTGATAAAGGATTTGTATCCAAAATAGGTAGAGAACTCTTAAATCTCAATGAAATCAACTCAATTGAAAAAATGAACAAAAGCTTTGAAGAGACATTTCATCAAAGAAGATGTATAGGTGGCAAATAAGTATATAAAAGATATTCAACATCATAGATCATGAGGGAATTTCAAATTAAAATAATAAGAAGATACCATTACATACCTGTTAGAATGGGTAAAATTTAAAACAAAAACAAATTCTGACAAGGATGTGGAGCAACATTATTTTTCATTCTTTGCTGGTGAGAATGCAAAATGCTATAACTACCTTGGAAAACAGTTTGATGTTTCTTACAAAACTAAGTGTAGTTTTACCATACGAACCAGCAAATGCACTCCTAAGTATTTACGCAACTAATTTGAAAACTCATATTTACCAAACCTGCACACAAATGTTTATAGTAACTTTGTTCATAATCTGCCCCCAAACCAAAAACAACCAAGATATCCTTCAGTAGGTGAATGAATAAACTTTAGTACACCCATAAACGGAATATTATTTGGTGATGAAAAGAGCTATCAAACTGTAAAGACATAGATGAATCTTTAATGCATACTGTTGAGCTAAAGAATTCTGTCTGAAAATGCTACATTCTGTACAAGTCCCATTATATGACATTCTGGAAAAGGCAAAAATAAGGGTTAGTGAAAGGATTAGTAGTTGCCAAGAGCCAAGGGGAGCAATTAGCTGGGGAGAGGGTTGATGAGGTGAAGCACAGGGGCTTTTTTAGGGTAGTGAATGTATTTTGTACAATACTGTAATGGTGAATATAGGACAGTAAGTATTTGTTAAAACCTGTGGAACCTTATAGCAGAAAGAGTGAATATTAATGTATACAAATTTTTTTTTAATGTATACAAATTTTTAAAACTTCATTTAGATGATCAGGGATCCCAGTATGGGGTGTAAAATGTGACAAAAGAATGTAAATGTATTGCAGATATATGAAACAATGTCAGTGAAAGGGATGGAGGAATAAGGTGCTGATCTAAGTAACTTTGGAAATCAGTGCAATCTGTAAGACTAAAAGGGAAAAGGAATATATATGTAAACACTGTACTCTCATACAGGGGGTTCATGGGGTTCAGGGTAACAATTTCAAAACTACTGTACATGTTTCTACTATTGTAATGGAGTTATAAGTAAACAGGGAGAAGAAGCTAGTATGATATATGTGCTAATGGATTAGATTTGGAGACATTAATTAGTATGAGTGCATGTTTAGCTTAATATGGATATGGATGATTATATATAGAAATGTTCATAGATATGTGTGTATATATACACAGGTTAGTAAACACAGTTATAAGTACTCTTGGAAACTTCATATTGAATGAATTTTGGTATTTAATGTTTTTCCTTGGCTTGCCTCTTTGCAGGGGTGGGGGTGGATGTTTAGTTCCCTTCTGGGTCCTGCTGGCAGGGGCTTGGTAGGGAAGGAAGGGAATAGAAGTGCCGACTATTACCACTTTGTACAGTCTTGTCCTCCCTAGGTGCTGCTGGGAATGGTTGAAGTTTAGCTCCCTGTGGGCCTTCTAACACCAGAGAAGCACATAGGTAGGAGGCACAATATTTTAGAGATGCTGAAAGAACATTGAGGAGAAACTGTCAATGACGAGGAAAAGAGAGGAATTTTACGATAGAATTTATAGACTACAGCTCTACCATTCTGCTATCCTAAACTGTGGTCCTTGACATCTTAAGGCATATAGTCTCCATATGCTTTTTGAATTAAGAGTTTTAAAAAAGGATAAGTTTAAAGGACCATTTAACTCATTATATTCCACCCAGCAATCAGTGTTTAAGGAAGAAATGTGATAAGGGCAGTTACTGGGTCTTCTCAAAGTTGGAATTAAAGATACCAAAGAACAGAAGCTGTAGGACTTTTCTTCCTTAAGAATAAATATGGTCAAAACAGAGATTTATCGTTGTGACTGACCTGAAATAACGGTGTTTTTTTTATTTTTAAGAAATGATGAAAATGACTGTTCTCTCCTATGTTGCTAGTTACATATGTGATCACTTCTAAACCAACAACGTATCTTTGGTCTGCATCAGACTAGTTTAAAACTGAAGGTAGTTAGAATCTCTGACAATTATGGTATAGTTGTTAAACTCTTTTAAAATGGCTGAGTTTTCTTCATCTAGAAGCTGGAAACCTAAAACATAACGATAAAAACAACTACCTCTTTGAAAATCATGTGATGAAGAGTACTTGAAAAATTTTAAGTTACAGTGCTTCTGTTCTTTGGATGATGGAAGAATTGATTGAAGTACCTGAAATACATTAGTTTCAATAAATATTTGCTGTGAAATGAATGTTGAATAATCTTAAAAGATTGGAAAATATTGGCATTAATTTCTCATTGAGCAAGAAAGGAAATGTCTTGCCTATATTATTCAATATCTGTTCTCAATAGAGAATTTGGGATGTGATGTAAATGAAAGGTACTGTGTTAATCTTGAATTGAAATCATGAAGTGAGGAGGAAACCTATCATTAAATAGCAAAATCAATTTCGTTTTCTTTGCTGCAGTTTAAACAATGTAGGATACACTGCATAGTAGTAGTGATCATTGCCCACTTTTGGGGACTTCTGAAATCTATTACCATTTGAAAAACTCTATTACTAAATCCATTGTGCTCCCTGTGGCTGGGGGCAAACTGAGAGTGATTGCCTAGTATACTTCATAGAGAAATCCTTCTCAGCTCATAGATTTAAAAAAAAAATATTATTAGATTCCGTGGCTGCCAGAAAAATAGAAAATTCTGCCTATTTATAGCAGAATTCCTCCTTTGCAACCAATTTTCTTTTTATTCAAGCTATCTTCCCCAATTCCACTGAAAGCTAGTATTATAAGAAGATTGGTACATCTGAGCTTCTAAGATCTGCAGTCTCTGCTTTTGGCTCATCCAGGTGCACAAATATCTTGGTTATAGGAAATGACAGTCATGGCATGTACTAATTTCCTAGAGGATCTGAAAGATAGTAAAGTAGGACATTGTGCAATGTGAAGGAAAACATGCCAGAGAAGTTTTTGTTTTCCATTGGAAAGACTTCTTTACCTAAAAGGTCAGTCATTAAATGGAAAAGAGACAGCAAGTAATCTGCTAAATTTTCTGCTAGGATTCTTTACTATTTTCAGCTAGATGACCTACTTAAATATTCTGCAAATGCCCCAGTTTGTGATGAGGATATTGGTAAGCAAAAGTTGTGCAAAATCTCTGAGGAAGTCTATATAATCTGTCATGAATTTTGTTTTTATTTAAAGGTATAGGTGAGAAAAGGGGGTAACTTTTAATAGTTGAAATGTTAATAAATCAGCAACTATGGGGTTTTAAAATATTTGAATTGAAGGACCATTTTTTCTTCAATAATGTCAATTCAGTCCATTTGTTTTCCTTACAGATATTAATGATCTGAAACCTATCACAGAAAAATAAGGGCCAGGAGGACAGGCACACCTTGTTACATTGTGCTTTGCTTTATTGCACTTTGCAGAAAACTACTTTTTTCTTTGTTTGTTTACAAATTGAAGGTTTATGCTAACCTTGCATCAATGAGGCAGGTCTCTTGACACCATTTTTCCAACAGCATTTGCTCACTTCATGTCTCTGTGTCCCATTCTGTTTATTCTTGCAATATTTCAAACTTTTTCTTCATTATATTTCTTAATGGTGACCTGCGATTGGTGATTACAACTTGTTGATGCCTCAGATGATGGTTAGCCTTTTCTAGCAATAAAGTATTTTTTGGTTTTGGACATAATACTATTGCACACTTAATAGACTAGTATAGAGTAAATATAACTTTTCTATGCACTGGGAAACCGAGTCACTTGACTCACTTTATTTTGATATTTATTGCAGTGGTGGTCTGAAACCAAGCCCACATTATTTCTGAAGTTGTCTGTAATTGAAGTTTGGGGTATACTTATTTTGTTAATGCTATTGGTTATAGTGATATCCACAAATATTTATCCATTATAATTTGCAAAGCATGGATCCTTAGAGTCCAATGAATTTTGTAGTTTGAAAAGCAGTATCACTGGGACTTTTTAAAAAATTTTTATTTTTATTTTTTTTTAAGATTTTATTTATATATTTGACAGAGAGAGATCACAAGTAGGCAGAAGGCTGGCAGAGAGGAGGAAGCAGGCTCCCTGCTGAGTAGAGAGCCCGATGCGGGACTCGATCCCAGGACCCTGAGATCATGACCTGAGCCGAAGGCAACAGCTTAACCCACTGAGCCACCCAGGTGCCCCACTGGGACTTTTGAGGTAAAAACCTCGTCCATTTCTTTTTTTTGTTTTTTCAGCCTATCATCAGTTTTCACCTGTCTGCAGACTTTTTTTTTATTTTAAAAAATTCAAATTTAAAAATTTTTTGAGAGAGAGTGTGAGCACGGGGAGTGGTAGAGGGAGGGGGTGGGAGAGAATCTCAAGCAGGCTTTTCGCAGTCTCATGACCCTGAGATCAGTGTCTGAGCCGCAGTCAAGAGCTAGAAGCCTAACCGACTGAGCCTGCACACACCCCCAAATTTATTTATTTTTTTAAACAAGGAGTTTAAGTTTCAAGACATTTTAAGTTGACTTGAAGGGAAAACTATCTAGGATTCATTTCTTTTCGAGTAATTTATCCCCGTTGAAAGACAAATTGCCTTACAGGTAATAGCTGTATACAAAAAAGTTATAAAATCGTTCTTGGTTTTACCATGATAAATGAAAAACATTAAAATTCTCCAGTAGAATAGGAATGCAAGGATTTTTATGTTTTTCTTTTTTTGTTAAACAGTGAGAGCAAAAATAACTTACTGGAATATAAAAATGAGAATTGAATGAGCATGCCACCAATGGAGAATGAGGGTATTTTCCCAGAACCAGTATTTTCCCCATCCCATCTCCATCTGATGTTGATCAAAACATACCACTGGCCATTTAGTTTTAAAAAACGCTATATAAGGGGCACCTGGGTAGCTTAGTCGGTGAAGCGTCTGCCTTCAGTTCAGGTCATGATCCTGGGGTCCTAGGATCAAGCTCCACACTGGGTACCCTGCTCACCAGGAAGTCTGCTTGTCTCTCTCCCTCTACCCCTTTTTCCCAGCTCTTGCTCTCTCTTTCTCTCAAATAAATAAACAAAATATTCAAAAAAATACAATATGCTTGTGCACATACACAGTTACTTTATGATAAAGGAATGGGGAAAACGAAAGAATAGAGAAAACTAAACTGTAGTAGTCAAGATGTGGTGGAATCAAATTGTGACTTTCTCACTGAGAGTGCCTTCTTGGCCTGGAGGAACAGAGTTCTGGGGTCAAGCAGTAGATTCCCTTTTTAATAAACACTTCCTGTCTGCTGCTGGAACACATCAGTTGTATTCATCCTCCACTTCCAGCTGCACAGGTGTGTCTGTTTCATTGACTGGCTGCCCATCAGTTGGCAGACTGATCTGCCCCATTGGCAAACCCTGTCTTCACACTGGGCTTTCGTTAGTTGACTAAGTGGTATATCCACTTGGTCTTACATGGCATCACAGGACCATCCTGCCCCACCACCTTCAAATAAATAGGATCATTGTTCTCAGTCTTGACTCCTTCCTTGGGCTTTTTGTTGGCCACGGTGGGCACCGGAGTCTCCCCAGCTGCTGCTTCACAAAAGGGGTACCAGGTCCCCACCAAGGGAGCACACAGTCCGCACCAGGAGTAGCAAAAGAGGGAGGTGGCTGCCAAGTAGAATCTGTCTACGGATTCTAGAGAGCTTAGAGACATCTTATTATGGTAAAATCGCCCATGACAAGTATTTTCACCTGCTTGACCAGGACTGTGTGACAAGGGGACTGAATTCCTCCAAGGAGGACGAGTTGTTATGTCAGCTGAAGTGACACAGGCTTCAGGGAAGAGGCAGTCACAGGTGTTAGTAACACATTACTTAACTCTAAGGCTTGTAGAAGTTTTTAAGAACATACATTTTTAAATTGGCAGCTTGGAGTGAGTTTGAAATTAGAATATTTTACTTCTATTACCATTTGAAGCTGTGAAAATGTTGATTTTAAGTAACTACTGTGGTATATGTGTTTTTTCCCAGCAAATGGCACTAGTACTTGCCCATAGCATCTATCAAGTCAGCGGCTCCAGGAGCAACCATGCTATGTGTGTATCCTGAGACCTAACTTCAGCAAATGGAACTCATACTGAACTCTTCCAAATTCAGTTTGATACCCTAACAGGGAGTGACAGTGAAACATTGTCTGAATCTTTCAGATCTGCGGGGGTTTTTTGTTTTTGTTTTTGTTTTCAATTGATTACTCCTGATTTAGTCCAATTTTGGTCACTTGAGACCAAGTTGGAAATTATATATTTGATATCAGAATATGACAGTAATTGATATCCCCAGGGGGCATTCACTATGCTATAGTACCTGGTGCTTTGGGCCAAAGTTCAAAGTGTGCTTCTGTGTGTATATATATGTGTATGTGTGTGAATCCCTCCCTCCCTTTTGCTCTCTCTCCCTATCTACCTTCCTTCCTTTCTTATTTCCTTCCCCCCTTCCTTCTTTATAATGTTTCCCCCTTAATCATGACATGTAGATTCTTCTCTTACTCCATGGTGGCCCATTTATTCCATCCATTATGCCTCAGTGTTTTCTCATTCTTTTTATTGTGGTAAAATGGATTAAGCATAAATTTTACCATCTTAACCATTTTATGTGTAGAGTTGACATTATATACATTCATAGTGTGGAGCCATCAGCACCATCCATCTCTGTAACTCTTTTCATCTTGTAAAACTGCTCTGTGCTTACTCAACAGTAACTCCTTATAGGATTGATGACAATACTGACTCCATCATTGGCCCTTCGTCTTGTTTATGTCCTCTCTGTGACCTCTCTTGGGGGCTACATGTCCCAGGCCCCTTGGAGATTAGGATATATGCCTTAGAAATGCCCACCAGGGTTGGAATGTGGGGAGGATTGCTTTGGCTTTGACTCTCTGTAAATTTGTTCAAATGACATAGTCTTTCCTCTTCTTGTTGCACAAATAACATCATGAGATGTGTCAATTAGGTGAATGCAGAGCCTCTGAAATGCACGTGAACCTTATGAGCTCCTTACAATGCGCCCTGTGTCCCCTTGCTCTATAAAACCTGTAGCTAAGGGCCAGACTTTTTGGGAAATAACTGTGTAGGTCTGGATCATCATTCACTTGATCCTCCCCCTCAATTTGTTAACCTGAGTAAAACTTTGTAAAATGTATGGCATTGTCTACTTTGTTTTTTGGTCTCAAAATGTCTTTTAATTCTGGAGGATACTTTATATAGCCTCGACCTTCTAATACTCCCCATTCTCCTTTGCCCCTAGCCCTGTGGCATCCACCATTCTACTTTCTGTCTCTATGATTCTGACTACTTTAAGTACTGCTTAAAGTACCTTATATGGGATCATTGTCTTTGTGTGACTAGTTCATTTCCCTAATGAACTAATGAAGGCTAATGTCTTCAAGGTTTGTCTGTGTTGGCAGCATATGGCAAAATTTCTTTCCTTTTTGAAGCTGAATAGTATTCCATTGTATTCATTCATCTGTCAGTGGACACTTGAGTGGCTTTTGTATGTTAACATTGGTTTAGTAGTGCTGCTTGCCTTCACTTCTTTTGGGTATAGACTCAGAAGTAAATTGCTAGGTAATATGGTAACTATTTTTAATTTTTGAGGAATCACCATTGTGTTTTCTGTAGCAACAGTTATCGTTTTAAATTAGTACTAGTAGTGTACAAGTGTTCCAATTTCTCTACAGCCTCACCAGAACTTGTTATTGTCTTTCTGCCCTGCCCTGCCCTTCCCTTCCCTTTCCTCTTTCTCTCGTACTAGCCATTCTATTGGATGCGAAGTAGTATCTCATTATACTTTTGATTTGCATATATGTGAAATATATGTGAGGGTTTATTTCTGGGTTTTTTGTCTCTTTTGTAGTGTCTTTGACTTTGACATCAGGGTGATGCTGACCTCATAGAATGAATTAAGAAATGTTTTCTCCTCTTCAGTGTTTTAGGAAAGTTTGAGGAGGACTGCTTTAGTTCTTTAAATGTTTGGCAGAGTTCACTAGTGAAACCATCAGGTCCTTTGTTTGGAGATTTTTGATTGCTGATTTAATCTCCTTACTAGCTATAGGTCTATTCAGATCTATGTTTTCATGATTTATTCTTCATAGGTTTTGTGTTTCTAGGAATTTGTCCATTTCCTCTAGGTTATCCTGTTTGTTAATGTATAGCTGTTCACAGAACCCTTTTTAAAAAAATTTTTATTGATTTATTTGAGACAGAGAGAGTGCAAGATGCATGTTTATACTGGGGGGAGGGGCAAAAGAGGAGGGAGAGGGACAGGCAGTCTCTGCCCTAAGCACAGAGCCCATTGTGGGGCTGTATTTCAAGACCCTGAAATCACAACCTGGGCTGAAACCAAGAGTCCAACACTCAACTGACTGAGCCACGCAGGTGCCCCAAACTCTTTTATAATCCTTTTTATTTCTTTAGAATTGGTAGTAAGGACTCCACTTTAATTTTAGTGAATGATTTTAATAATTTGAGACTTTTCTCTTTTTTTCTTAGTCCATTTAAGCTAAAGATTTGTCATTTTGTTGATCTTTTCAAGGAACAATCTTTTCAAGAAACTTCTGGTTTCATTTGATTTTCCTCTATGGTTTTTCTGTTCTGTATTTCCTTTATCTCTGCTCTAATCTTTATTATTTCCTTCCTTCTGCTATCTTGGGTTTAGTTCTTTTTCTAGTTGCTTAAGTTGTAAGCTTAGGTTGCTGATTTGAGCTTTTTCTTTTTCTTTTTTTTTTTTTTAATGCAAGCATTTATAGCTATGTATTTTCCCCTTAGCACTGCTTTCCCTGCCTCCGTCAGTCTTGGCATGTTGTATTTTCATTTTCATTCATGTCTAAGTATTTCCTAATGTCTCTTGTGAGTTCTTTTTTTAATCCATTGGTTGCTGAAGAGTGTGTAGTGTAATTTCCACAAATTTGTGAATTTTCCAGTTTTACTTCTGTTCTTGGTTTCTAACTTTATCCTGTTGTGGCTGGAAAGGATATTTTGTGTGATATTTATCTTTCTAAATCTGTTGAGGCTTAATTTGTGGCTGAACATATGGTCTGTCCTGGAAAATGTCTTACATGCATCTGTGAAGAATATATACTCTGTGTTGGGTAGAGGGTTCTGTATATCTCTTTTGGGTCTAGTTGGTTTATGATGTTTAGTCCTTTATTTCTTATCTTCTATCTGGTTGCTTTATCCATTATTGTGAGTGGGATGTTGAAGCCTCTAACTATAATTGTACAACTCTTTATTTCTCCCTTTAGCTTGTTTATTTTTTTTTTAAGATTTTTATTTATTTATTTGAGAGAGAGAGCACATGAGCAGGGGGGAGGGGCAGTGGGCGAGGGAGAGGGAGAAGTAGACACCCCACTGAGCAGGGAGCCATTCCCTGGGCTGGATCCCAGGACCTTGAGATCATGACCTGAGTCACCGAGTTGCCTCCTGCCCTCAATTTTGTCAGTTTTTGCTTTATATGTTTTGGTGGTCTGTCAGTAGATGTGTAAATGTGCAGAACTATTGTATCTTCTGCTGTATTGAATCATTTATTAATATATAATATCCTCTCTAGTTTTTAATGAGACAAAATCATGAATGTTTTAAAAAGCAATAAATCTTTAAGTTAATATACTTTTTCCTCCATCTGAAAAGTTAAATATTTAAAATGGCTCCTCGGGGCGCCTGGGTGGCTCAGTTGGTTAAGCAACCGCCTTCGGCTCAGGTCACGGTCCCGGAGTCCCAGGATCGAGTCCCGCATCAGGCTCCCAGCTCCATGGGGAGTCTGCTTCTCCCTCTGACCTTCCCGCCTCTCATGCTCTCTCTCACTGTCTCTCTTTCAAATAAATAAATAAAAATCTTTAAAATAAAATAAAATAAAATGGCTCCTCATTGTAATTATATCACTTACAACTTTTATTTTTATATAAATTAACAAATAATTTATTGTTTATTGCAGATATGCCAAATTCTTTGTAGGAAGAATATTCACTGTTGAAGTTTTAGCTGATAAAACAATATATGCAGATAAAACATGAAGGGAAACATTGTTTCTCCCCATTTAAAAACAAAAATTGATGTATTTGAAAGTTGGTGGATACAGCTATAAAGCATAAGCTCATTCTTACTATTCTTTTTTTTTTTTAAAGAGATTTTATTTATGTATTTGACAAAGATCACAAGTAGGCAGAAAGGGTTGGGGGGAAGCAGGCTCCCCACTGAGCACAAGAGAGGCAGATGTGGAGCTCAAGGTTTAACCCACTGAGCCACCCAGGCACCCTCATTCTTACTATTCTAACATTTTGGTTTCTTATGAAATGGATATTCCTCCTGTAGAAATAATTGTAAGAAAAGTCTGATCCCCTGTTGAAATTTTTTCAGTTTTGCTTATGACCTACTGATGCTTTATACAGTACTCTCCTGGAATTTACTGAACTACAGTCTTGATGCTGTTTTTTGTATTAAGATAAGTCAGTTTTCAGTATTAATAATTCCGTGGTAACCTACATGGAGAATAGTTTCTGCTTAAATGAATTAGGAAATGGTAAATCTTTAATAATAAGGTTAAAGTATTTGAATTTTGGGAAGTGAGAATTAATTAAACATACTTGACAGAAGACCATGTTTTTCTTCAAAGCAGCTATTGTCTCCAAATCCAATAAAGGTGAAGATGCATGAATTCTTAATATAATATTCTGTGGAGATTCTCTTGCTTTAGAACTGTCATTTTTCTCTTCCTTAGTATTGGTTAGTTTTTTGTTACATATACATAATGCTTATTATATAACATTCTTATAGGTTAGGAAATATACAACTTAATAAAAATTTAGAAAACAGGCCACTGAAGTTATCATTAATCAGAAATATTTCTGACCCCCAGTGTTGCCTGTACGTATGAGCCATAAGGTCACCCTGAAGAGTAGTCTTTATAAGTTCAATCAAGTTTATTAAAGTCAGAGGAAAATTAATATTCAGGCTTCTACTTTTATTTCTCACTTGATTTAACTTAGAAGTGCTTTAGGACCTTGGCCTACTTTTGTACTATTCATTTATTGGTCGTAATTATTAATTGATGAATTGGGATTTGATGTCAACTATTCTGTATTAACCAGTTTGTTTATCGTATCCTACTTTTCAGTTTGTGGATATTACATAGTTTCATCAAGATGCTTATTTTATTTTATAAAGCATTTTTTCTCTGGTGATGTATAAATATAAGGTCTGGTTAGTTTACTTCCCCATAGCCAGAACGAATCAGGGCCAAATCAAGGAACTCATCTAACCACATTCAGCATCCATGTTTAATTCATATTATTGATGGTGGCGTGTGGTATATATCTTTATGTATACTACATAGGAACTGTAAGTTTCCTCCCAAGACTTAATAGAACCATTTCATTTATAATGCATGTGTATATACTGCTTTATACATTTCACTGTGCTTTCATATTGTTTACATTTCCCTTATCCTCAGAACAAACCTGGGGGATAATCTTTAATAACATTATCTTTAAGTCAGTTGAGTTTCATCAAGATTGTTTTGCTTGGACAAAAATTCAGGTCTCTTGACTTTTTGTTAATCATCTACCTGGTTGCCTACAGAGAAAACAGTAAAACATCTCATGATAATACATGTCAAACTACTGTAATACTAGTAGTTCTTTATTTGCACAGCATTGGCAATTTTCAGAGCACTTTTTATTATTTTTAGAAAGAAATTTAGCAGAGTTCTTATATTATTATGCATACTATAATTTTCCTTTATTAGATTCGTATATTCATTAGATACAGAGTACCTCTATATGCTTTGTACTAGATTGCTTGCTAAAGTACAAAAATAGTCTCTGCATTCAAAGCAGGGGGATCAGGCCATCAGGGCACTGTTAAGAGCTTATGGACAATGTATTACAAACTAAATTTGCTGAGGGCACTGAAGAAACGCTTTTGATAGTGACTTGCGCTATCCTTCTTTCTGCCTTGAATGTAGAGATAATGCCTCTTTCTACTGCAAGTGGCTTTGAAGCAACAAATCAGCACACTTAATGCAGCAAAAAGAGAGGGACTTGGTCTTTGATGACCTTCTTGAGCCTCTGTGATGACCCTAGACTAGGAACTCTGGACTTCTTATGTGGAGAAAAAAAGTTAATGCCATATTTGTTTAAGTTACACCTAAGTCCAATTTTCAATTACTTATAGTCAAATATTTTCTCTTTGTCTTTGTTCTTGACTTTTCAAAACTTTGTTTTAATGGAAATTGAGCATACTCACTAAAATAGACTGTAGTTGAATCTGCATTACCCAGCTGCAGGAGCAATCAGTATTTGGCCAACCTTGTACATTCTTGTACATCCTTAATAATTAGAACTCAAGGAATTTTAGAATAGGAGTATATGAAAATATTATGGAAGTATAGGGAATATAGTGACTAACATGGCCTGAAGTAGAGGTAAAGGCCCATCAGAAAAGTCCATATAAAGCAGGTGACATAAGAGGCTTTGAGGGCAAATAAATAATGGAAGAAAGAGCATTTCTAGTGGAATTTCTGATATGTATAAAGGGTCTTTAAAGGGCAGGATATATTCAAAGAATGGGAAATAGATTACTGTGGCTATAGAGTTTAGCAGAGGTGAGTGACAGTAGATAAATAAAGAAGGACGATTTGGTGTCATCATAATGAAGCATTATATACCATTAACCAAGAAATTTGGAGCTCATCACGTAGGTATCAGGAAGTGAAAGTATAATTAGGTCTTGGAAAACTAACAGTGACAGTAATATAGCCTGTGATTTTGGAGTAGAGAATGGAGAAAGAAGATGGTAAAACTGTGCTAGTGGTCCAAATGATAGAAAGGCATTTAATGATGACTGCAGTGGGCTTGGTCAGGGGGAGAGAGAAACTTTAAGAGATATTTCAGAGGTTGAATCATTATGGGTAAGATGTGCCTGGGTAAGATGTGGAGGAAGGAGTCAGAGTCATAGTGACTTGAGTAGTGATGTAGCAGAAGACAGGTTCAGGGTAAGTACAGAAATGAGCCTGGTGTGTTAAGTTTGAAGTGCGCATAGTACATTCAGGTAGAGGTATCCAGTTTGCCAAGTGGAAATACAGAAATGGACCTCAGGAGAGTCTCATACTAGAGTCCCACAACTTATCTTTCCTCTCAGATGTGTCATATGCATATACACACACAAACATACATTCAAATACACACATATACACAGGATATATATACACATAGTTGATCCTCATTCTTCATTGCTTTCATTTCTGCAAATTCCCTTACTTGCTACAATTTATTTGCAACCCCCAAATCAATAATTTTGGTGCTTCCACGATCATTTGTAGATGTACTCAGAGTGGTGAAAAAATGAGTTGCCCGGGGTACCTGGCTGATTCAGTAGGTATAGCATGTGACTCTTGATCTTGGGGTTGTGAGTTCAAGCCCCACATTGGATGTAAGGATTAATTTTTAAAAAATGAGTTATCTTGGGTGCCTGGGTGGCTCAGTGGGTTAAAGCCTCTACCTTCAGCTCAGGTCATGATCCCAGGGTCCTGGGATTGAGCCCTGCATTGGGCTCTCTGCTCGGCAGGGAGCCTGCCTCCCCCTCTCTCTCTGCCTGCCTCTCTGCCTAATGTGATTTCTGTCAAATAAATAAATAAAATCTTTAAAAAAATAAAGAAATAAAAAAAATTTAAAAATGAGTTGCCTGATTTGCACATTCTCAGCTGAGTTTGAACAAGGTGACATTTGCTTTCTTATTTTAACTCTCATACTGTAAATTAATGTCCTTTTCTCCATTTCCTTAGTGCCAAATTTTTCATATTTTTGCGCCTTTTTGGGCTGTTTAACATGTTCTCCAAAGTGCAGAAGAGCTATGTAGTGTTCCTAAATACAACATAGTTCTGATATGCCTTATGGCGACATGTGTGTTAGATAAACGTTCAGTCGTGAATAACACTATTGAGTTAGATTTTAATGAGTGAACAGTATTTATTAAATAACATGTTTTTAAGTGAAATACACATAAAACAAAATTTATGTATTGATCATTTGATGAAAATGTTATAATCGGAGGCTCACCTTGTATTTCCCATTTCCTAGAAACAGTTGAAGTACAATATTCACTGATGCAGTGTTGAAGAAAACTTTATAGAACATACCTACCACAATAGTAAGAATTGACTGTGTATGAACATAAAATCTGCTATTCTTTTATGAACAATTCTTACATTTGTATAGTGCAGACTTTGGCCTCAATTTATGGTTAAGATTATCATGACAAGAAATATATAACTCTCTCTTCTTGTTGAAAGATAAATATATATCAGACAAAAACAGTTTGCTGTTTTAGATCAGATAGATGATTCTGTATTGCTTCCTAAGTCAGCAGGTTTTTCATAAAATGGAATTTTGAAGACATTCAGATGACATTGGCTGACAGCATCTAAATGACCATCTATAGCACACTTGAGCATAACGTGGTTGTCAACATCATATTCTTGGGCTGCCAGTTTCTTATATAGCTTGGTGTTACTCTCTTTAGCAAGCTTGTAATATTTTCAGTCCCTCTTCTCTTAGAGAAATTTATTTTACAATGGTGTTTATGTGTGAGGGGGTTTCATAATCGAACACTAGTGTTTGTGCGTTCACATCTGTCAATTTGCTTGAAGACAACAGCTCAAAAGAATTTTTCCACCTTTCATTCACGAATGTTGGTTCATATCAGTAGGGATATTTTAACATGACAGGTATTATGTGAGAGAGGGAATTATCCATATCTTCTGACATAACATCAGTGTTATGTTGAAAATTAACATTCAGCATTGTATCTCACTTTTTATTGTCTGCAAACCTGAAAGCAGGGAATTGGCATTTACAGAGTCAAGGACAAGAAGACATACAACTCCATGTAAATAACTTTTATGCTCCAAAGTGCTTCTGTGCTTTGTCAACATATATCTGTTTTCTAATCACCTTTCTTTTTGATATAGAAGATATGCCCTGGGTTGTTATTATCTTATACAGCTATATAGTTAAATATATAAAATAAAAATGGTACAGAATTCCATTTAGAGATGCTTCAGTTTGTGGTGGCTGATTTACTTGTGCTGCTTAAGCTTCTAACTTGATTTCCTTTTGACTAATTGTGTGGTCTTCTAACTAATGTATTAGAGTGAATGTTCTCTGTCTTTACTGCAAGCAGAAGATTTTGTCATTAAGTGTAGTTCAGAGATGACAAAATTTTTTTCCTCTTTTTATTCTTGGTAGATGACTTTAATCTTCACTCTACATATGGGAATATCTCATAGATCTCTTCTTTGTCTGCATTATGACTAGTGTATTTGAGTTTCAGGATTGATATTCTTTAATTATTCTTCATTCAGAGAACAAAATATTTATAGTTTAATTCCTGTTGACTTGAATATTAAGCTTCCTGTATTTTTAGTTTCTTCTTCTCACTTGGAATAATCTAATGTTCTAATAATAAAGGTTAATATTTAGTAAGGTTGACTAGCCCTTGACCTACCTGAAAGAGTCTATGTTAACTTACTCCAATTCAGCAAACTGTCATGCAACATAAAGATATATGATAATTTCAGGATTTCATGTAAAGTTCTTCAGTACATGTGAATTAAGTAGGAGTACTTTCTTAAACCTATAGATTGCAAGGGATTAACTAAAAGATGAAGATATCTTTCTAAACTAATATCCCTCTAATGGAAGAGTAAGGTAATAACTGTAAATGGTAAGTATACCATATAGTTTCAGAGAAAATTATTTGAAAAATCTGGTGATTCATTGGTGGTGGTTCCTAAACCTCTTTATAAGGATGGCAATATTTATGAGTTTATTTTTGCTGTTGACTGTCCCTCCAGCCTTACTATACACATTTCTCCTCTAAATGTGTTCATGTCCATCTCTCTTTCACTCAAATGCTTTCGTTTCCCCTCTTCCACCAATCTGTGAATAAATACTCCTTAAATCTTCAGATCAAAAAATTTTTTTCTCCAGAGAAACACTACAATCCAACTAGTTTCTCTTCTCACTGGCTCTATTTTTATGAACTAATTGCTGCTGTATCATTACTTCGCTTAATCTTAATTTTTGTTCAGTGTAACAAATGTCTCCTGTGTGCTTGTTGTAATGATGTGTGAGCTTGGTGGGGTAGGGAAGTATGCTCCAGGCAGGCTTCCCAGAGGAAGTGACCTTGAAGAGCAAGTAGGAATTTCCTATTCGTGCAAAGGGTAAGGATATATTGGCTAAGAGAACAGCGTGAGAACACATGGGATTCAGTATGGCTGTGGTGTGATAAAGGGGGGGGATATGAAATGAAGCTGAGGAGATAGGCATTAGCCAGGTCATTGAATACTTTAAATGTCGTCCTGTCCATTTTTCCTGTGGGTGAGCTTTGACTTCATTCTATGGAGAGTAGCCATGGAAGGGTCTGACACATTATGGTGTGTGCTGTGACAAGATTTTCATTTTAGAGTGATCATTATAAATGATTCTGGGGTAGGATAAGAGTGGGCCAGTTGGATTACTGAATTGGCCATATTGAGAGATAATGACCTGGATTTGAGTACTATTGATAGGGATGGAATTGAGAAAGTAGACTTGGAACATGTTTAGAGTAGAAATCAATGAGGTTTTAAGATGATTGGTGAACTGTGATTACTGCTAGACTTTTGGCATGTCTAAGTGGCTGCTGCATTGTTAACCAGAGCAGGGAACTGAAAGAGCGGATGGATTTTAGGAAGAGATGAAAAGCTCACTTTTGAACATGTTGAGTTTTTACCTATGGTATATTCAGGTGGGAATATCTAAAAACAACAGGATGTTGGAGTCTGAGGCTCAGGTGAAAGGTCAGAATTAGGGGTTATCATGTGAGGGGTCCTCCTAGTCCAAGTGGGAATCCAGAGTATGTATGCCAAAACGCTGAACCCTAAGAGGAAAAGGAAAAGAGAAACCCAAGACAGAAATGAAGAGAAGACTCTGTCTTTACCTAATTCCTCTTGAAAGGACAATTTTATCTTTTCTACATCCTCAATCAATACCTTAAATAGTATATTATGTAAAAGATACTCAATAAATGTTTGCCACTTATTTTGTTCAACTAGAAAGCATCTCATTTCCTTAGAGACTTGTTTCATATTTTATCCAATTCCATGACTTGATAAGAAAAATTTTTAAGTATTAATTTTAAGAAATTTTAATTCCAATATAGTTAACATATAGTGTTATGTTCATTTCAGGTATACATTATAGTGATTCAGTTCTCTTCATTACTCAGTGCTTATCATGATAACTGTACTCTTAATTCCCCTTACCTATTTCACCCATCCCCCCCCCCACCTCCCCTCTGGTAGCCACCAGTTTGTTCTCTATCTAGTTAACAGTCTGTTTTTTTTGGTTTGTCTCTTTTTCTCTTTGCTCATTTGTTTTGTTAAATTCCACATATGAGTGAAATCACATGGTATTTGTCATTTTGCTTAGGATTATGCTCTAGATCCATCCATTTTGTTGCAGATAAGAATTTTTTGTTTTTGTTTTTTTTTCTTGTTTTGTTTTGTTTTTACTTGACAGAGATCACAGGTAGGCAGAGGGGCAGGCGGGGGAGGGGAGAAGCAGATTTCCCGCTGAGCAGAGAGCCTGATATGGGGCTTGGTGGGACTTGATCCCAGGACCCTGGGATCATGACCTGAGCGGAAGGCAGAGGCTTTAACCCACTGAGCCACCCAGGCGCCCCTAGAAATATTTTTAATTCATATCATTTCATGAGCACCTACTGTGTACTAAGCATTGGGTTAAATACTTTACACATGTTATCTGATTTTATCTCTAAAATAACCCTTCATAAGTGGGTTTTATTATTTCCATTTTTGTATTTGAAGAACCTGAAGTTAAGAAAGATTAAGTGAATTAATAACTTTTTCACACATCTATGAAAAACTCCAGAATTCATTATCTTAACCACTACTGATGTTTGGAACAAAAGACCATTTGCCAGTCTTCTGTTTGGGTTCCACTGTGAGAATTATTCTAAACCAAAGGCTCTGATTTATCCTAAATTTTATATGGTCAGTCTTATGTAGATTAGCATAGTAGTTGGACACCTTTGTTCCTGAGTACAGTAAGCCTTTACTTAATTCTTTTTAACTTTCTGGGCCACTACTACTTTATTTTTCTATTAGCAGTTTGCACTAGATGAGTGCTAAATTGCTTATGGTTCTAAAATCCTATAAATCCACGATTTGAATATCTCAAAAACTATTCCTCAGAGTCTACTACCAGGTTTTAGAGATTCACAGACTAGAGGTTTAATGTCTCAATTAAAATTATATGCAAAACATGATTCATGTATATGCATTTTAGGGGAAATGCAATTCACAGTTTTCATCAGATTCTCATAGTTTTATGTCTCACCACTCTCCCTTCACCCAGAAGATTAAGAACTTAGTTTTAGAAATATTTTTGCATAGTATAATGAACTACAGTGCTTCATGAAATCCTGTCCTGAGTAGTTATTTTTAACAAGGTATTGTTATTCATTAGAAGTGATTTTCTGAGGTAAGGTTACTTTTTTTGGCTACTTAAACCCATAGTGTTTCCTAAAGTAAAACACCTCTTAGAGGACTTGAAAACAAGTCCTCTAAGTAGCACGAGTAACAGTTTGTCTCTGCTTAATGGTAAACTAAAGAATGGTTAATTAAAGAATGCTCAGTTTTAAAGTATGATTCAAATAACCTTCACTAATATTTATTTCCTACTTTGCATCTTCTTGTAGGAAAAGAGTATTTGAAGGCCATTTATAAGGAAAGAAGAGGAAGCAATGACATAATGCCTACAGTTGAAGCCAGTTAAACTGGGTTTGTACTTCCTTTTTTCATAATGTCACACATTTATTCTAGTCTTGAATCCCTTTTTTCAACCTCTTGCCTTGTTCCAGCATCAAATCTTATAATTTTGAAACTTACCTTACTATGGAAGAGACAAAGATGAATAAGAGATGCCCTTTTCAAAGTATTTGCAATATCTCTGTGAATAAGAAAGACAGAATGATAAAAAACTAGATAATAGTCTATTTTCAGATAAGAAGCTTTGAGAAGTTTGGTAAATTGCTCAAGGTCAAAAGCTCTTCAAACTCTCTCATTCCAAACCTCATTTGCCTTCTATTAGGTCATAATGCTCCTCATTTTATTTAGGTTTAGTTATTGTACAGTTGCCAATAACTGATTTGAGAACCAAGAAAGACCTCATAAATTTAATTTCAGGAATCTTTTTTGTTTTTTAAAAGATTTTATTTATTTATTTGACAGAGAGAAACACAGTGAGAAGAGGGAACACAGGCAGGGGGAGGAAGTGAGAGAGGGAGAAGCAGGCTTTCCACCCAGCAGGGAGCCCAATGTGGGGCTGGATCCCAGGAACCCAGGGTCCTGACCTGAGCTAAAGGCAGATGCTTAATGACTGAGCCAGCCAGGTGCCCCCAGGAATCTTTCTGATGAAGAAAAAGGAGAAAATTCCCTTGAAGTTTAGGAGATTGGAGAAGGGAAGTGTATGTGCCGAACACTGCTCTAGGGCCTTCACATGAATTAGCTCATTTAATTCACAATAACTAGGTGAACTCCTTGGTATTATCTGGTTTTATCCTTGTTTTAAAAATGAGGAGGGGCACCTGGCTAGCTCGGTTGGAGGAACACCTGTCTCTTGATATTGGGATTTTGAGTTCGAGCTCCAAAACAAAACAAAACAAAACAAACTTGGGGCACCTGGGTGGCTCAGTGGGTTGGGCCTCTGCCTTTAGCTCAGGTCATGATCTCAGGTCCTGGGATCAAGCCCTGCTTCAGGCTCTCTGCTTGGCGGGGAGCCTGCTCCCCCCCCCCCTTCTGCCTGCTGCTTTGCCTACTTGTGAGCTCTCTCTCTCTCTCTGTCAAATTGTTGCGAGCAAAACCCCTGCGTCCTGCCAGGAGGTTACAACGTATAAAGAAGAGATAGAGAGATGGATATGATGTAACTCACTTGATCTTTATTGGGACGAGGTCCGCACCACTATCGTGGCCCGGTCACGGTCTGCTGACGTTGTCACGGAGAAGGAGACGTCGCCTCACAATCTAGACAGAGAGGTCACCGCAGAAGTTGAGACTGAGAACCAGCGAGTGGTCGGCAACGAAACTGTCGGGGCGTCGGTAGCACCCGCGATGATGTTCTCCCGACAGGGAACTCGCTTCACCTCAGTCCAACGCGATGCCTCTTTATATACTGTGCTAAGTCTCCTTCATAAACATATTATATCACTTATTTTTCTTATGCTTACACACCAAAAACATACACACGTCGTAAACATGTTTTAGTTTACGATATTTCGCACAAGTTAAAATATTTACAACTTGTTACTCCGCGCTAATCTTATCACTACACGCATACGGTCTAGGCTTATTTGCTATGTGGTTAGTTTGTATTTTGTTTCTGTTTTTCATTTAGTAGGGGTTTGCACTTACTACATATTATTTATTTATTTATTCATTTATTTATTACACTTTATTTATTAAAGGTTCGTACTCACTACACAAATAAAATCTTAAAAAAAGAACTTGAAAAAAATAAAGATGAGGGGACTGAGACTCAGAGAAATAAATAAATTGCTCAAGATCACACAGCTAGTAACAAAGCTAAGCTAACAAAATCAGAATTAAAAGTCTTTAATTAGGAAAGGTTAGATAGTGTTTATTTCATGCCCATTGGCTTAAATATCACACAAGCCAAATGAATAGCTGGACAGTTTGGTTTGACCCCCTCGCTGTTAGTATCATCTGTAAACATTTTCAATTGGACTATTTACATCTTTTTATTTTATTACTGTTATTATTTTATTTATTTTACTATTTTTAAAGTTTACATCTTTTTAATGAGTTTTTCATTATAACCAGTTTGAAAAGGTAATTGTTTAAGCCATGGGAAAGAGGGACTTTCAAGCTCCCAGAATAGTGAATAGTATCCCATGCCAGAAGGGACTTTGCACAGAGTCAGGTCTCAGTCCGGCCTGCCCCAACTTTCCTCCTGACTTCTCTGGTCTGCAGACTCCTTAGCCTGCCTTTGGACTCCTTTTGTGAGATGAGAAGGTTGAGCTGATTGTTCCTTACCTCTCTTACGGCTATGTAAAGTTACTGTCTCAGTAAGAGGAGTTTCATGTGCTTCAAATGTAAATATCAAAGAATTTTTAGAGATGGAAGGAAAGTCTTTAGAGATCAGCTAAGGGAATCCTCCCATATGACAGATGAAGAAACAGAGACCCTCACCTTTGTGTGACACTTCGAACATTCAGAGCTTTCACATACATTAACCTCATACGAGCCTCACCGCAGTCTTCTGGATTAAATATTATCATTTTTGTAGAAATGAATTTGTGCAAGGTCTCGTAGCTGGGCCTAAAGTTTAAGAGGTTTGCTTGCTTAGTGGGATTAATTATATCCTGTGATGGAGTCCTGTTGTATGAGAAAGTGAGAATTCAGTGATTGATGAAGCAAGTCCAAGCAGGAACAGCAGACATTTCCCAGTACGAAAGTGGAATGATCTCAGCAGTATAAATAGCAGAAACAGAGAGGGAAGGAGGTGGCAAAAACTGAGGTCTGTGAGCTGATTTAAACTTTGTTTTCATTTATTCCTGGATTAGGAGTAAGCAGAACTGACTTTTAGTGGTGTTGTGTTTATCAATAGTGTAATATTTAAGTTGCTTTATCCTTAACAAAATAATTCAAACAGAAACTGTACTTTGTAATAAAGTATTAAAAAATTGTAGGTGAGCTAGGGGAACTTTAAACAGTTCATTTAGAAGGGGATCCTGAAAAAATAAATGAATAAGTAAGTGTAGGAAGCTAAGGTTCACACACAATTATTTATTTCATTGCATTTAGTGATACAAGGTGTTTTTGGTGTTTTATCCCCCGTTTCTGCTCTGTAGTAGGGACATGTCCCTTGGAAATGTTACCTGTTTCTGTGCCAGTGACTGGGTGCTAAACAACAAATTGCTTTACCTTGGTTCTTTCCTTCTTTCCATTTATTTATTTATTCATTCATCCATCCATCCATTCATCCATCCATCTATTTATTTATTTATTTATATTTCTAAAAAGGTTTTATTTATTTATTTGACAGAGACACAGTGAGAGAAGGAACACAAGCAGGGGGAGTGGGAGAAGGAAAAGCAAGCTTGCGGCCGAGCAGAGAGCCCACTGTGGGGCTCAATCCCAGGACCCTGGGATCATGACCTGAGCTGAAGGCAGCCCCTCATTTATTTGTTTTTCTAAGTTTTTATTTAAATTTCAGTTAGTTAACACACAGTGTAATATTAGTTTCAGGTCTATAATATAGTGATATACCACTTCCATACAACACCCAGCGGTCATCGTAACAAGTGCCCTCCTTAATCCCCATCCCATATTTAACTGCCCCCACCACCCACCTCTCCTCTGGTAACCATCAGTTTATTCTCTGTAATTAAGAGTCTGTTTCATGGTTTGCCTCTTATCTTTTTTTCCCCCTTTGCTTGTTTGTTTTGTTTTTCAAATTCCACATGTGAGTGAAATCATATGATGTTTGTTTTTTTCTGACTGACTTATTTCACTCAGCATAATACTAGTCTGTCTCCATCCATGTTGTTGCAAATGGTAAGATTTCATTCCTTTTTAGGACTGAGTAATATTCCCGTGTGTGTGTGTGTGTGTGTACACCACATTTTCTTTATCCATTCATCAGCCAGTGGACACTTGGGCTATTTTCTTAATTGGCTATTGTAGATAATGCTGCCTACTTTGGTAACTTTTTGTAAACAATCTATTTTTTTTTAATTGGAAAGAAAATTGTTTTAAAACTTGTATATGGATGTTAGCAGTTTTTCTTTTACAGTTTTGGTCTCCAAATTGTCTTTCCTTTAAAATGAGCTGATTTTTTTTTTTTTTTTTTTTGATTGCATGGTATGATGTTGCTTTCACTGTGGATATTACAATTTTATCATTAAGAAAATTCCTATTTTTCATTGTGTACTAAAGTTTTTTAAAATTATAAATGATATTCTGTAGAAGTAATGGAGCAGTTCTAATCAAAAAGGAAAGCAATGAAGGTGGAGTAAATGTAGAAAAAAAAATTGAAAGCAACATTATAAGATTTGATGTAAATTAGAGAGGAAGAATGTTCTTGAAATCTTTTTTCCTTGAGAGTCCTTTTAAAGATTCTCTTGCCCATCTGCTGATGGTCTTACCAAGCTCTGCCTCATAGCCCACTCCCATTCTCACCCCATTGCAGATCCATGGAATTCAGAGAAATGGCATTTGAGGACAAATTGAATAGACTGGTCTTTCATTCTTAATTTTATGTCTGATCTCAAAACTTGTGCAAGGGTTTTTTTCTTTTCTTTTCTTTTTTTTTTTTTTTTTTTTTTAAAGGGTTTTTTTTTTTTTTTTTTTTTTTTTTTTTTTTTTTTTTTGCAAGGGTTTTTTAAAATTGCCACTTTAAGGTTTGTTATTTAAAAAAAAAAAAAGATTTTACTTATTTGACAGAAGAGAGAGTGAGAGCAGGAGCGGGGGCCTGAGGGAGATGGGTAAAAGGAGAGAGACAAGCAGACTCCCTACTGAGTGGGGAGGCCAATGTGGGGCTCAATCCCAAGACCCCGAGATCTTGACCTGAGCTGAAGGCAGACGCTGAACTGATCCACTTTAAAGTTCTTTAAAGGAAAAACCAAAAAGGCCACTTCATAGTACTTGATACTTAATTTTTGTTTTGCTATAGCTTAGGAGCTGCTCTCCTAGAAACTTCCAAAATCTGATATAAACACTTTCATTAAACTGTGCCTATTATAATATGACTGTCATGCTTGCCCAGAGTATAGTGAGTTTTAAGGACTACAGTTAGCTTCTTGTTGGCCAGCTGTGATTCAGGGGTCATGGTAAAGTTCTGATATTTAGCTGAAGGCTTAAAATTTTTAAAGGTGACTGGGCTTTTTCCTGTGATTTGTGTTTCCCTTGTTTGGCATTACTGCTAAGGAGCCAGGCTTCCAGATTGGTGTCTCATTCACATTAAAACATTCCCTCTGTATGTGTATGGTCCATGTGATTCAAAAGGAATGATTTTAATAGATTAAGCCTTTGACTTTTAAGCTAATTATTTCTATAAAGAAATAGTTGGAACACTTTGTATTTTTCTGTCTTATTGACAAATCTGGTAGCACTAAATAAAGTGGTTTGCCAGATTTATTCAACATTAATACAGATTTGCTTTATTCTATGGAATTTGGTTTCTGTGCCAGGGTGCTTTCTAATATCACTTCTTACGAGACATATGGAATTATGGGAAATTTCAGATACTTTTTGATGTCATGTTCAGTAAATTTCAGGGTGATGGCAAGGGAAATACAAAGATGTTGATTTGTGTATGTTTGTATGTGAGTGTGATCTGACACCAAGGAAATATAAGAAACTGATTTGATGCTTTCTTCTTAAAGCTTAATATGGCAGTAGAGTTATAAGAAAATACTTGTTTTTCTTTTTCTAAATGTATTTCTATTTAACAAATATAGGTCAGGACTTCATTTTATATCTTGATGTATATTTTAAAGAGTTAAATGAGTTGATTCATATTTTTAAAAACCAGAAATATAGGTGATAAAGTGGAGTTACCGAATCTGCTGGCATATATTTGTAATATCAGTGCATTTGTCGTTGCCTGGGTATTTGAATTTACTCAGAAAAAAACACTATCACACAAGTAGAGTTAATCGAGTATTTGTTGGCATATATATGTGCCACCTCCATTTATTTTCATTTCTCAAATTGAGAAGGTTGGATGATTCTCATAAGTATTCAAAAATTATTCTGCTGGGTAAAATTGAGAGTATTGTTAATGATGTACTTTATGTTGGCTAGTTGAACATAATTTAAAAAGTTGATAATCATTTGCCCTCTGGTCTTTTTTTAGGAGAACCTATCTCCAAGCACAATTTAAACCAAAGACCATTAATTACAATCAGATTTTCTATGAACACTGATTTTTAAATTAAAAATTGTATAAGCTCCCTTGCTGACTTCGTTCATCTTTATATATAAACAAAATTTCAGTGAAAGATATTGTAGCCATGGGGCGCCTGGGTGGCTCAATGGGTTTAAAGCCTCTGCCTCTGGCTCAGGTCATGATCCCAGGATCAAGCCCTGGATCAAGCCCTGCTTTGGGCTCTCTGCTCAGCGGGGAGCCTGCTTCCTCCTCTCTCTCTCTGCCTGCCTCTCTCCCTACTTGTGATCTCTGTCTGTCAAATAGATAAATAAATAAAATCTTAAAAAAAGAAAGATATTGTAGCCTGAAATGTTGTTTGTCTGCAGGTCTTCTTCAGGAGATATGAAAGAATGTAAAAGATTTGGGGAACTCTAGATTTTCCATTCAGAGTTTTTTAAAAATATACTTTATCATATTATGTGAAACCATAGTCCTTATAGTCTGAGGCCTGGTTATTTCAAATAGGGGAGAATGGTATTATCTAAATATTAGCAGCTCAAAGCTAGTAAGTACAGTGAAATGTCCAGAGCCTCTTAAAAAGATCACATAAAACCAATAACAGAGAATATTGAAAGCCAGCTCACATTGTCTGAAGCAAAACTTAGAATCTACTTGAGTGCATAGAAATACTTCGTGTTCCTTGTTAATTTGGGGCAGTAAAAATGTAACAGCATGGAATAGGAATAGGTTTTAGAATAGAGAGAGACTTTGGAGATCATTTCATTATATCCTTCCATTTTACAATGAGAAACCAAATGTAAGAGGTTAAGTCACTCAGTATCAACCAAGTAGTGGCAGTAGTAGAACTAGAACACTCTGTCTTAACTGTTAAATCATTGATGATGGAACGTCAAAAATTGTAAGGGGACATAATGGTTATTATTATTGCTGTTTAAAAACTTTTACATACTTTTTTACTCTGTGAGCTCTTACACATGTACAAACTTGTGTAGTTCTCACTACAAATAGGGCATAGTAAGTCCTGTCCCCCCAGAAAACTATTTCAAGTTGTCCCCTTTTGTTCAGAACCTTTCTCTACATCCAACTAGTAAATAATATTATGTCAGTATTTTACAGATGCCTTTTATCAAATTAAGGTAGTTCTTATGTATTCTGAATTGTCTGAAGTTTTGTTATGAATGAGTGGGGAAATTTGTTAATTTTTTTTCTGTGTTTATCCAAATGGTCATATTGTTTTTCCTCCTTTATTCTGTTAATATGATTAATAGCATTGATTTTTTAAAAATGTAAAATCAGCCTTGCATTCCTTCTTACATATCGCTGAATTTGACTTGCTATTTTGTTAGAAATTTCTGCATCTATATTTGAGAGAGATATTGTGGTGTATTTTTCTTAAAAATGCCTTTTTGGGGTTTGGGAATCCAATCTGATGCTGGCCATATAAAACCAGTTGGGAAATGTTCCCTCCTCTACTTTGTAGAAGAATTTATGTCGGATTGGTATTACTTCTGTTTTTACATGTTTGATGGAATTCACCAGTGAGCCATTTGAAAATTTGGAGCTTTCTTTGTGAGGACATTTTTAAATTACAAATTTAATTTCCTTGGGGCGTCTAGGTGGCTCAGTCCATTAGACAGCTGCCTTCATCTCTGGTCATGATCTCAGTGTCCTGGGATTGAGCCCCACATCTGGCTCCCTGCTCAGCAGGGAGTCTGCTTCTTCCGCTCCCTTTGCCTCTGGAGCTCATGTGCTCGCTCGCTTGCTCTCAAATAAATAAATAAAATCTTCATAAAAAACCCAAATTTAATTTCTTTGACAGATAAAGGGCTATTCAAGTTATCTGTTACTTCCAGAGTCAGTATTGGTAATCTGTGTCTTTTAAAGAATTTGTCTATTTCATCTTAGATGTTAAATTTATTGTCATAAAATCATTCATAATAGGCTCTTGTTCTGTTAATATTTGTAGACTCTCAAGTTATGTTCCCCCTTTCATTCCTGATATTGATGATTTCTGGCTTCTTCCATTCAGTGTAGCTAGAGGTCTATCAATTTCATTGACTTTTTTTTTCTTTTCTTAGAACCTTTTTTTGGTTTCATTCATCTTTCCGGTTTTTCAGTTGTCTGTTTTATTGATTCCTATTCTTGGTCATTTTGTAAGTGTCTACTTATTTTGATTTAATTTGTTCCCTTTTCTTCTAGCTTTTTATGGTGGAAGACTAGGTTATTGGTTTTGACCTTGGCCCCCCAATAAAAGCATAAAAAACCTACAAATTTCCTCAAAGCACCTTTTTATGTTCATTCATTTCAAGATATTTTCGGATTTCCCTTGTGATTTTTTTATTTGGCCCTTGAATTATTTTAGAAGTATATTGTTTAATTTGTAAATGTTTAGGAATTTTCTAGATATCTTTGTTATTGATTTCTAATTTAGTACCATTGTGGTAAGGGAACATACTGTGTATAGTTTCAATCCCTTTAATTCTTTTTTTTTAATATAATTTTTTATTTTTTATAAACATATATTTTTATCCCCAGGGGTACAGGTCTGTGAATCACCAGGTTTACACACTTCACAGCACTCACCAAAACACATACCCTCCCCAATGTCCATAATACCACCCCCTTCTCCCAAACCCCCTCCCCCCAGCAACCCTCAGTTTGTTTTGTGAGATTAAGAGTCACTTATGGTTTGTCTCCCTCCCAATCCCATCTTCTTTCATTTATTCTTCTCGTACCCACTTAAGCCCCCATGTTGCATCACCACTTCCTCATATAGGGAGATCATAGGATAGTTGTCTTTCTCCGCTTGACTTATTTCGCTAAGCATGATACGCTCTAGTTCCATCCATGTTGTCGCAAATGGCAAGATTTCATTTCTTTTGATGGCTGCATAGTATTCCATTGTGTATATATACCACATCTTCTTGATCCATTCATCTGTTGATGGACATCTAGGTTCTTTCCATAGTTTGGCTATTGTGGACATTGCTGCTATAAACATTCGGGTGCACGTGCCCCTTTGGATCACTACGTTTGTATCTTTAGGGTAAATACCCAGTAGTGCAATTGCTGGGTCATAGGGCAGTTCTATTTTCAACATTTTGAGGAACCTCCATGCTGTTTTCCAGAGAGGTTGCTCCAGCTTGCATTCCCACCAACAGTGTAGGAGGGTTCCCCTTTCTCCGCATCCTCGCCAGCATCTGTCATTTCCTGACTTGTTGATTTTAGCCATTCTGACTGGTGTGAGGTGATATCTCATTGTGGTTTTGATTTGTATTTCCCTGATGCCGAGTGATATGGAGCACTTTTTCATGTGTCTGTTGGCCATCTGGATGTCTTCTTTGCAGAAATGTCTGTTCATGTCCTCTGCCCATTTCTTGATTGGATTATTTGTTCTTTGGGTGTTGAGTTTGCTAAGTTCTTTATACATTCTGGACACTAGTCCTTTATCTGATCAATCCCTTTAATTCTTAAGACTTACTCCTGGCTCAGCAGATGGTCTGTCTTGGTAAATGTTTCATAGGCAGTATAAAAATTTATATTTTTATTTTGTTGGTTTACATATTCTATAAATGCCATTTCAGTTGAGAGTACTATTCTAGTCTTCTTTATCTTTGCTGATAAAAGAAAAGAAAAGAAAAGAAAAGAAAAGAAAAGAAGTCTTCTTTATCTTTCGCTGTACCTGTTCTTCCAGTTACTGAGAGAAATGTTGATGTCTCCAACTGTATTTGTATACTTGTTTGTTTTCTCCCCTCAGTTCGTCAGTTTTTGCTTCATGTGTTTTGTACTTCTGGTATTCTGTACATACACACTTAGAATTATTCTGTGTTCTAAATGAATTGACCCTTGTTCATTGTGAAATGTTCCTCATTATCTTTGGTAATATTTGGTTTGTCTTCTATTTTATCTGGTATCAATATGGGTATTCCAGCTTTTTTAAGATTTTGATGTATTGCGTATATCTTCCATCCTTTTACTTTTAACCTGTTTCCTTATTTTAGTGTGGAATTTTGATAGCTAACATATATTGATCTTACTTTTTTATTCGGTTTTTAATTGGACTATTTAGACAATTAACATTTAACTTATTTATCGGTGTGTTTGGGTTTAAATCTATCATCTTGCTGTTTGTTTTCTATTAACCCTTCCTCTGAATTAATTATACTTTTCTATTTAATCTTCCCTGTTGGCTTATTCCCCTACTGGCTTATTCTTTGTTCTACCTATTTATTTATTTTAGAGGTTACTCTAGGCTTTATACTGTGCCTTTTTAGTTTACTACATTCTATTATCAAATAATATTCTATCACTTCTCATATAATGTAAGACCTTTATAAGTATTTTTCCATTGCCTCGCGGTCATTTTTTTCTTTCTGCACTTCTTTATTATTATTATTATTATTTTAAATTATTTTTATTTTTTAACTTTCTTTTTTCTTTAAGATTTTATTTATTTATTTGACAGAGAGATCACAAGTAGGCAGAGAGGGAGAGGGGGAAGCAGGCTCCCCGCCAAGCAGAGAGCCCAAAGTGGGGCTCGATCCCAGGACCTTGGAATCATGACCTGAGCCAAAGGCAGAGGCTTAACCCCCTGAGCCACCCAGGCTCCCCTATTATTAATTATTATTATTAAGTAATCTCCCTACCCAGTATGGGGCTCAGACTCACAACCTTGAGGTCAAGAGTCACATGCTCTACTGACTGAGCCAACCAGGTGCCCCAAAGTGTCTTGAAGTTCACTGATCTCTTTTTTTGCAGAGCATAAACCACTGTTTGTCCCATCCAGTGAAATTTTGACTTTGAATATTATATTTATATTTTTTTAATTGCTAGAAGTTCTATTTGGCTCTTTTAGAAAACCCCCCATTTCTCTCTTCACTATATTCCTGTTTTCAGTTATGTTCTTGAATATGCAACATACTTGTAAGAGCCCTTTCAATGCCTTTGCTCCATTAATTCCTCCATGCCTTTTATTTCCAGGTTTGTCTCTCTCTGTTGAATGATATTTTTCTGGTTGTGTGTCACATTTTCCTGTTTCTTTGTCCAGTAATTTTTAACTCAATGTCACATATTTGCGAATTTTATATGATGAGTCCTTGTTTTTGTGGCATTCCTTTAAAGAGTATTGGACTTTTTCCTGACCGGCATTATAAATCGCATATTAGTTTGATTTTTTCCTAAGCTTTCAAGGTCCTTTCAGGTGGGTCTATAGTAGCTTTTATTCTAGGGTTACTTTCCTTTTGCTTCTGTGGTGTGGATCTTCTGGGGTCACTACTGCCTTGTATATTCAACAAGGTTTTTCCCTTCTTGCTTGAAGGAACTTTGTTGAAATCTTGGCCCCATGTCAGCTCTGAGAAGCCTTTGTCTTACAACTCCCTGGTAACTTTCTTTCCTTAGATATTCTTGTTAGCTGGTCTAAGGAAATTTTACTCTTCTCATGTACAGGTTTTTATTTGGCTAAAAACTCTAGGGAACCCTCATTGAAATTATTGGAACTTTCTCTCCTCTCTGGAACTCTGCCCCATAAATTCTAGCCACCTTGGCCTCCTTGCACTTTTTTCTCTGTTTCCTCAAGTCAACAAGATTGCCAGGTTCTGTCTGGTTCTTCCTCCCTGCTCAGGAGTGGTTAATTGCTTCCTGACTGAGAAGGTGATGGTAGGCCTTGCCTTGTTTGTTTCCTTTTTTCTTTTTCAGGGATCACGGTCCTGCACTGCCTGTGTCTGAAAATAGTCCTTTCCCTATATTTTATCCTGTGTTCTAGCTGTTTGCAGTGGGAGGATTATTCTAGACCTGCTGAATCCCTCATGGTCAGAAATGGAAACTGAATCATTCCAGAATGAATTTTTAATACTTAACGCCTTTACAAAATTCTCAAGCTCTCAAGCAGATTTTTTACCTAACATTTAACCATTGATTCACTTTTCCTCAGTATTGTTATAAATGATCTTTTATCAACTGTAGGAATGTTTGTTTATTTTTCAATTCAAAGTCCATTACAAACTTTAAATCAGAAACTGACCCAAGGAAAATGATTTATCATACCTCATAAATCTCACAAATGAGGGAAATGAATTTTTGAATATGTAAAAATTCAATATAATGGGATGGTCATTTTAAATATAAAATTATTACTTAAAACTTCATTAGAAACACAAAACACTAAACATACCAGTGGGTAAGTACTTAAATGAACCATTTGATGTAATGTTTTAAAGTATTAACCCTATCATTGTAGAGTGTAAACATGTTCAGTATACTTTAGACCAGGAATTGGCAAACATTATCTGTAAAGGGCCAAATAATGTATTTTAGACTTTGTGGGCCATATGGTCCCTGTTATAACAACTCTGCCTTTGAGAGTACAATAGCAGCTATAAGCAATACGTTAAAAAATGAGCTAGCGGTGTTCTGATAGATCTTTATTTCTAGACAACAAAATTTGAATATCATGTAATTCTTTACATCTAAGATACTCTTTGTCTTTTTTTCCAACTGTGTAAAAATGCAAAAGTTGTTCTTACCTTGTGGGCTATATATAAACAAATGGCTCATCAGATTTGGCCCCTGGGTCATAGTGTGACAGTCCCTGCTCTAAATTATTAAAAAGCTCCTGGGTAAGCTGTAGGATCTTAGTGGAGTGTTATGTTTTAATTTCAAAGTGATATTTTTATTTGAACTATTATCTACTATTAGTTAGCAAAGTAAACAAGATCATACAATATGGAGCCAATGTTTTGATTGATGGATTGATAGATTGACTTTAGAGATGGGTGTGGTGTGAGGGAAAGGGAGAGAGAAAATCTCCAGCAGACTTCCCCCTGACTCAATCCCATGACCCTGAGGTCATGACTTGAGCCCAAGTTAAAAATCAGATGCCTAACTCACTGAGCCAACCAGGTGCCCTGCTTTAACAGATTTTTAATGTCAAAGGTTATATCAGGGATTCCTCAGGTAATTGGCATACTTAGTTTAAAAAAAAAGTTAAGAATTTAAAATAATCATTATTTTATTGTTTTCATTATATAGGAATTAATAAATAGGTTTAAAATCAGGACAGTTTCCTCATTTTTTAAAAAATTGCAGTGTAACTGGCATATAACTTAATATTAGGTGAAACTGTGTATTTCAGATATAGAACATGATGATTTGATATTTGTATATATATTGCAAAATGATCATCACAATCTAGTTAACATCCATCACCATACAAAGTTACAGAATTGTTTTTCTTATGATGGGAACTTTTAAGATTTATTCTGTTAACGACTTTCAAATATGCAATACAGTATTATTAACTATGGTCACCGTGCTGTATATTACATCCCTATGACTTATTTATTTATAATTGGAAGCTATACTTTGTGACCATGCTTTTTGATGAGTGTGCTATTTCTCACAAATTCTCGTTTGTTTGAATAATTCAGAAACTTTTCCATCAATATTTTAAATTCATTCCTATCTCATGACATGTATGTCTTAAGTCTGGAACATTGTTCTAAATTATTGCATGTATGGCTTATTTCATTCAGTTTTAACTTGAACATCATGTCCTCAGAGGTCTTCCTTGATGCACTATCTAAAAATATCTATACCTCCCCAATCTCTTTATAACACCCAGTTTTATTTTTTTCAGAGTGTCTGAAATTAGTTATTTGTCTCTTTCTGTATTACAATGGAAACTCAATGAAAGAAGAGTTCTTGCCTCCCTTATTACTTCTTTATCTCTCCAATATTGCCTTTCATTTAGTAGGCCCTAAGTATACAATTTACTTGTGGTTGGAAAGATGAATAAATGAAAGTATGGCTAATACATGATTTGTAGAAATATTTGACATGGTAATTAATATACATTATGAATTGCTAAAAGGAAAACAGTAACTTTACCTCAATTTATTTCACTACAGAATTACTTTCTTTTTAAGCATAGAGCTATATTGGGATAGAGTCTATTGATAATTTGGTTTTTTTCTTTTTAATTTGTAATAATTTGAAATTTACACACAAGTTGTAAAAATAATAATTTTTCCTGACTCATTTGAGGGAGTAAGTTGCTGACCTTATCACCTCTGAATACTTTAGAGTCTATTTTCTACAAAAATATTCTCAAAAAAAAAAAAACTAGATAAAATTACTGCAATCAAGAATCTAATATTGATAGATTAGCACTAATACACAAGTCATGCAGATTGTCCTGGAATACAGTGGTAAAAATGCCCATAAAAGAAAGAGATACAGCATAAAGGGGGCCTCAAAATTTGCATTTGTATTCTTTTTGATTTCATGGTTTGATGTCTAAATTCAGATGTGCACAGGAGACTAAGTAGAGCGTCGAGGAAAATGATAGCTGATGTGAGAAGTTGTTCAGGTGATATTTCTAATCAGATTTTAAGTTTGAGTCCTATTAAACACATTAGGGTTTTTGTTGAAATCTTAGAAGGCTCCTGTCTTAGAAGTAAAGACTATAAGCCCGAAGGGATTTATTCTATTAACGTACTATTCTATTTATTCTACTAACATAACTATTCTATTAATATAACTATTAACATACTTCAAAAAAGGGTAACAAAATACAGAGTTTCTATAGCATATCATCTGTATTGTGCAGTATAGAATAAAAAATTATTAATCATGTGAAGAATTAGGAAAATATTACCCATAGTTGAGAAGAAAAGTCAATATGGATGTTAGTTAAGGGACAGTAACTTTAAACCAGCTAATATATAATATATAATATATAATATATATATTATATATATATATATAATTTATGTAATGGTGACTATCTCTGTAGAGAGAGAGGTAGAAACTATTTTTTTTATTATGATCAGTTAGCCAACATATAGTACATCATTAGTATTTGATGTAGTGTTCAACGATTCATCAGTTGCATATAACACCAGCGCTCATCACAATTCATGCCCTTCTTAATACCCATCACCCGGTTACCCCATCATTTGGCCTCCCTCCCTTCTGTAACCCTCAGTTTGTTTCATGGAATCCAGAGTCTCTAATGGTTTGTTTCCCTCTCTGATTTATTCTCCTTCAGCTTTCCCTCCCTTCCCTGTGGGCCTCTGCACTATTCCTTATGTTCCACATATGAGTGAAACCATATGATAATTGTCTTTCTCTGCTTGACTTATTTTACTTAGCATAATCCCCTCCAGTTCCATCCATGTCCATGTAAATGGTAGGTATTCTTCCTTTCTCATGGCTGAGTAATACTCTATTGTAATATGAACCACCTCTTCTTTATCCATTCATCTGTTAAAGGACATCTTGGCTCCTCCCACAGTTTGGCTATTGTGGACATTGCTGCTATGAACATTGGGGTACAGATGTCCCCTTCTTTTCACTACATCTTTATCTTTGGGTTAAATACCTAGTAGTGCAATTGCTGGACTGTAGGGTGGCTCTATTTTTAACGTCTTACGGAAACTCCATACTGTTTTCCAGAGTGTCTATACTAGCTTGCATTCCCACCAACAGTTTAAGAGGGTTCCCCTTTCTCCACATCCTCAACAACATTTGTTTAGAAACTATTAAAAAAAAAAAAAAGGAAATTATAGAACTGGAAATATAATACTGAAAATAAAAAATTCACTGGATAGACTTAATAGCAGATGAGAGATGGCAAAAAGGGGACCTTGACAGATCTGTAGAAATTATCTTTCTCTGAAAAACAGAGAAAAAGATTAAAAGAAAAGAAAAAGGGGCACCTGGGTGGCTCAGTGGGTTGGGATGCTGCCTTCGGCTCAGGTCATGATCTCGGGGTCCTGGGATCGAGTCCCGCATCGGGCTCTCTGCTCAGTGGGGAGCCTGCTTCCCTTCCTCTCTCTCCACCTGCCTCTCTGCTTACTTGTGATCTCTCTCTGTCAAATGAATAAATAAAATCTTAAAAAAGAAAAGAAAAGAAAAAAACACAGAAGCTCAGTGACCAGTGGGATTACAATCAGTCAACCTCATGTATATTAAACCTAGAAGGAAAAGAGAGAAAATGGACCAGAAAATTTTTTAAATAATTATAGACTGAAAACTTACCAAATTTAGCAAAACACTAATTTGAAGAGCCAGGAAGCTCAATGAAATCCAAGAAAAATAAATGAAAACTAAATCTAGGCACATAGTGGTTACACTTCTAGAAACCAAAGATCAAGAGAAAAGTCTTGAAAACAGCCAGAAAACAATAGAAACCAGTGTAGCCAGGGTAACAATAATATTAATGACTACCAACTTATTGGAATAATGGAAGCCAAAAAGTATCTTGAATAAGAATAATATATCTTGAAAGAGCTATGAGGGAAAAAAGTACCTTTCAACTCAGAATGTTATACTGATTATAAATGTCATTCAAAAATGAAGGTAAAATAAAGATGATTTCAGATTTTTAAAAAAGTAGATAATTCATTGTCAGCAGACCTACAATGTAAGAAGTAATAAAAGAAGGTTTTTAAGTTGAAGGGCAGTGATACCAAATGGAAACTGTTGTATAGGAGAAATGAAAACCACCAAAAACGATAAATATAAAATGCTTACTTTTTTTTCCTTCTGTTATTTTCTTTAGAAGAAAGATGACTTTTTTTTTTTCTTTTTGAAAGCTGAGGTCTTAAAGCAAAAGTTAAAACCATTTTACTCTGGGTTTTATAATAGAAATAGAGGTATGATATATGATAACATTAACAAAAAGGGTTTTGTAGTAAATGGAATGATATCATTGCAAGATTCTTATGCTTTGCATGATATTCAATATTAATTTTAAGTAACCAGTGGTTATTTGAGGATGCATATTCTTAGAGTATCATACCCTAATAGAAATATCCAGCAATTAAAGTAAAATATCGCAAGTATTTGATTAACTGAAGTTAAGGCAGAAAAATGTAGAATAGAAACAAAACAAAACAAAAAGCAGGAAATAATAGAAATAGAAAACAAACAACAAAATGGTAGTTTTGAGCCCACTCATTTCAGTAATCGTATTACATATTGATGAACTAAACTCTCCAATTAAGAGTCAGATATTCAGGGGCGCCTGGGTGGCTCAGTGGGTTAAAGCCTCTGCCTTCGGCTCCGGTCACGATCCCAGGGTCATGGGATCGAGCCCCACGGCGGGCTCTCTGCTCAGCGGGGAGCCTGCTTCCTCCTCTCTCTCTCTCTGCCTGCCTCTCTGCCTACTTGTGGTCTCTACCTGTCGAATAAATAAATAAAATCTTTAAAAAAAAAAAAGTCAGATATTCAGACTGGATAAAAATACAAGACCCAACTCTACCCTGTCTACAGATTGCACATATGAAATGTTAGGGTTTAATTAAACACTGTTTATGTCTCTTTGGGTAAGATTTCAATGGCTATATTATGATGGAATACCTACAAGTCTGAAAATAAATTATCCAGAAAAAATAATTTGGGAGCTGAGAGGACAGGAAAGCAGGATGGATTACAGGAGGATAATGGAACACTACATTGAGAAGAGATTCTAGGTTCTCATTTCAGTTTTGCCACTGACCAAACACCTACCCTTGGGAAAATACTTTTCTTCTACTTTGCTAGGTTACCAATATGTATATACCCATGTGTTCAATTTTTTTTCACATTCGGATTTCAAAGTAAAATTGGCATAAATTGCATTTTTCTTTTTGAAAGACTCCTCTAATAATGGAAAGAAGACTGAGTAATTTTACCACTGTGTCTGTTATCCTGGACATCATTGTTTACCTATCTATCATCTATCTATCTACCCTTCCTTGATGATAATCCTCATATATGCCACTTAATGTTTTTGTTAATATTATTATGTGCCACATAAAGTAGAGGTATAATCATTGTAAAAATATTGGGTGTTATTTTCATCATGAGTAACCCAATCGTGTTGGAGTTAGACATTGTTTGATGGTACACAAACAGAAACTTCCATTTTAAAATGCATTTCTGATGTCTTAATATTTATTTATTGAAATGTTCAACTCTGTAATAAGCACAATCAGGAATCAAAATTAAAAAAATAATTACATTTCTCTTTATCTTTCTACATAACTCTTGTAGTTATTTTTCTTATATCTTGTGTTACATAGAAAATAAATGAGGGTTTGTGCTTGTTTGAATGTACAGATAATTGGTGTCCCAGAGTCAGAAACAGATAGGAATTTGTTCATTTAATTTTAGGGGATACCTTGTATACCAAATTATAATGTTTCATATTTGAGCCTAAAGTAAAATTGCAAAGTAGCTGGAAAAGCTTTCGCATTTGGAGATACCTACTTCTATATTTTACAAAGGGTGTATCAACGTTGGACATTGTTACTTTTTTAGAATTGGATTTTTATAAAGATGAAGTAAGGTTTAATATTTCTCATTCAATTAATGCTCTTACCTTTGACTCTTACAAATAGCTGAAAACAGAAGAGTTCAAAGACAATCAAGTGAAGTCTTAGGAAGTTTCAAGTGTGTCACTGCTAGTTTGATTCTTATACATTACTTGGTTCTTAATTGAGTGTGTAGGATTCTATCCATGTGTCCACTTAAGTAAGGAAGTTACTTCTTAAATGAATAAGACTAATTATAACTGTTGAATGAGGGTGAAATTAAGAACATTCTAAAGGAAAGAAAAATGTCCAGTGTATCAATAACTAGTTTACTCCAATTCAGCTCTTTATTTTTTTTCTCTTGCAGTAAACATTACAGTCTTCAGAAAATAAGTTAAGGAATCCAAGGCAAGGAAGAAAGTAAATTCATCCTGGAAGGACTCAAAGCACTTTGAAATTTTAAACGAATGTAATGATAGCTGCTAAAACCACCTTTGTCACCATAATGGGTGAAGTACTTCAAATTTAAACGGTAACCAGAATTTTCATATCGTGTTACACTTCCATCGAGAACTTTATATGACTTGAAAGGATTTCTTTTTAATTTTAAATATTTACCCTACAAATACCAAAGTATAGTTAAAGCTGAAAACTTTATAATTTATTTGGCATAGTCAGGTCTTTGTTTTGGCCCTTCATGTTGACCCTGATAGTGCTCAAAAGAATTGTTGTTTTTTCCCCAGGTTATGAACTCCTTAACATAGAAACAGATAAGCTTATTTGAGTAGAAATATAGCATAGTACTAGTCTATTTATAGGTCCATTCTTCACCAAATATTTTTCCTTTCATAGAAATAACTTGGACAGCATGAAATGGTAGCATATGCAAAGGTTTTTTAGTCTTGTTTTCTGAACTTTCTTTTTGTTTTTAGTTTCCTTACTCTTGATCTTTGTGCCTTTCTACCTGACATCTTTTTATTTAATCATTATTTTCTCCTTTGCCCCTTCTCAGGAATTTAGAGTTATTAGAAACAAGAATCCAGAGTAGAAAAGAAGAGAAAAACTGGAAAAGATTATAAAATTATTTCTTGTGAAATTACAAGGACTGTTGCATTTCAGGTAGAACAGAAAGCAATTGTAGAAAGACTTAAGACTGTTTGTCAGTCTTCTTAAATCTCCTTGATCTTAGGCCATAATTGTTACAGTGCATGTTTGGTAAAGATTAAAATGTTTGCAAAATTTTTAAGGCATCTTAGTGAACAATTCATTTTTAGTGTACTAATTTGATTTTGACAGTAAGCATTTGTTTGAGTCACTGTATCTTGGTAGTGAATGGGTGCAATTGACTAAAAACTAGATTCCTGTGGTGAACTGCATATGTGAAAATCAATCAAAGAACTATCAATTGCTAGTCCTAATAATTCTAAGGAATACACCACCTATTTCAAGGACTTTATTCAAACTGACAAGTGTAACCCAGGATAAAGTGTACCTATTATAATTCTTTCCTGTGCTAACATTAACCTTGATTTAAAAAAAAAAAAAAACCTGAACATTGATATTTTTAAAAACTTCTCCAATTGTTGCTTTAAACCTCTATGTAGGGTAGGTATAGTTAGCACTTCTCCATGCTCTTGTCACTACCACCCATGTAGTAGCATTTAGTCCTTTCTAAATGTCCGGTAAATTCTTTTTACTTCTCAACCATTAAAAAATGATGTTGAAGAAAGCAACTTTTGAAACACTAAAGAAATTAAAGTGCCGAATATTCATTTACACAGGTAAGGTAGTATGTAGAAAGTCATCACATATTCTGTCTTCCTCGGTGATGATCTCAGTTTTCTTTACCCATTTAATTATGTGTGCTTCTATAATCTTATATAACCATAGTTTCTTTAATGAGATTAATACATTAAACATCAAAAACAAACAATATTGTCAGAATTTTTACTGTGGTACCTTTACCACTCTTTATCAAACTCTTAATTCCATTAAATCTGTCTCTCAGTATTTTTGGTAACTATGGATAGGATCATTGAAATCTTTAGATAGTGGATATTTCCAAGTGTTAATTTCTACTTTTCTCACTGCCAATTTTTTTTCGGTGTTATAATGTTATCAAGGAACAGACTAGGATAGAACTCGACCTCTCTACAAAATAGAAGAACTGCACTGATTCTCCAGATTCTAGCCCAGTTCAAAAGTCATGTAACTCACATCCATGAGGTACATAAAATTAAAGAAGACCATCTGTATTTACATATTTAATTTTTCTGGCCTCATTCAAGCTAAGTCCCTCTAAAATCCCAAGTCTGTGATGTTTGAAAAAAGAATGGAATTAGATTTCTAGTTGTACAATTAACAGGATTTCTAACTTGTACAATTGGGAGTTCAAATTTCTAATTGTGCAAACTACCATGGACACTTTAAAGAGGCTAATATTTAAACATTCTAGCTGCATGATGTTAAAGTGAAGTCAAACACCCAGTTTTATCTAAATTCATTTCATTAGCTTAAAGTTGTGATCATTGGGGATATGTTCTTGCAGAGTACAAGACCACTCTAAACAATATATCCATCTAGAATCTTATAAAGCTTGGTAGGCCTTTAGAACATCCTCTACAGCACCTTTATTTTGCAAAACTCTCCTTATGAAGGGAAGTCTGTAAAATTTGCACAGAAAAAAAGGAATTAAAAATAATAGAGATTAATGTGTATTGAGTGATTACCTTATGCTAAGCACTGGGATCAGTGTTTAATATGCATTATCTTGAGTTTCACAACTGTATTTGACATGGGTCTTATTGAATATATCCATTTTACATATGAGGAAGCACATTCTCAGAAAAGTTAATTGCCCTGCATCAGGTTTGTTATTTGTAGAGCCAGTTCTGTCTGACTCCACAGCCTGAGCTCTTAACCGGAAGTATGTTCTAGTTTACAAATACTCATTACGGTGTGTTGCAGTTGCTTGCTTATGTAGTGAAAGCTAGCAAATTATTATTAGCGGCATGCTTATCTCAGCTTTGTGAAGTTATACTCCCTCGTGGTATGTATCATGTTCCTTTTGCAGCATCAATTTCACTTTGTCAGTAATTTATCATTATTTCGATTGTTTTTAAAATGTTACTTACTGTATAAAAAATGATCCACTCCCAAGTAAAGGCTAAGTTACTTGAAGGTGATCTCAGTAGATCCACATTTCATTTGAGTTAGAAACTTAAAAGACAGAGAAAGGTAGGAGACAGGGGTAGGGGAAATGCAAAATGACCTTTGCTCAGCTGTCATCCCTTAAAGTCTTACTTGCCTTTCCCTTTATCCCTGGAAATTTTTCATTGTTTTTCAGTCTCAGAAACTGATACTATCCCTAAAGACTAAAGTAGTAATGAATCCAATGGCATAATTTTTTTTGTTAAATTTACATATGGCCCCTTCAAATAGATACTTCATATTTTTTTTATTATTAATTTTTTATTTTTTATAAACATATATTTTTATCCCCAGAGGTACAGGTCTGTGAATCACCAGGTTTACACACTTCACAGCACTCACCAAAGCACATACCCTCCCCAATGTCCATAATCCCAGCCCCTTCTCCCAAACCCCCTCCCCCCAGCAACCCTAAGTTTGTTTTGTGAGATTAAGAGTCACTTATGGTTTGTCTCCCTCCCAATCCCATCTTGTTTCATTTATTCTTCT
>NC_081569.1:28152344-28213794 GCF_022355385.1 Mustela nigripes | reverse complement strand
TATGGTTTGTCTCCCTCCCAATCCCATCTTGTTTCATTTATTCTTCTACCCACTTAAGCCTCCATGTTGCATCACCACTTCCTCATATCAGGGAGATCATATGATAGTTGTCTTTCTCTGCTTGACTTATTTCGCTAAGCATGATACGCTCTAGTTCCATCCACGTTGTTGCAAATGGCAAGATTTCATTTCTTTTGATGGCTGCATAGTATTCCATTGTGTATATATACCACATCTTCTTGATCCATTCATCTGTTGATGGACATCTAGGTTCTTTCCATAGTTTGGCTATTGTGGACATTGCTGCTATAAACATTCGGGTGCACGTGCCCCTTTGGATCACTACATTTGTATCTTTAGGGTAAATACCCAATAGTGCAATTGCTGGGTCATAGGGCAGTTCTATTTTCAACATTTTGAGGAACCTCCATGCTGTTTTCCAGAGTGGTTGCACCAGCTTGCATTCCCACCAACAGTGTAGGAGGGTTTTCTTAAATTAGGAGTATTTTATTTATGTTCCTCTTGTGGTGGGGGGACTGTGTAATAGGAGGAAAAGCGAAGATAAAACAAGAAAAGTTATTTCAACCTTGCTTTCTAAACTGAGGCTATAAAATTCAAAATGATCCTGTGGATTCTTCTGGAGAAAATGTTGAGAGAGCTTCTGGATTACTCTTGCCTTCTTCTTGGATTATCAGCATACCTGACAATGGAGTAAACTTCATGCCATTTTGTATTACTGACTCATTCATTCATTCATCACATATTTACTTGGGAAAAAAATATTTGCAATAGGTAAAAAATTTTTAACTTATTTCATGCTAACATAGTATCAAGTGGTTTGTCTATATTACATCTCTCTTGGCTACTAAGCATGTCACTGTGGAAGGCACATAAGGTACAGGGTCTGTCCTCAGTGGCTCACTGTCTAGCAGGGCAGGCAAATGTGTAAATAGATGTACCACTATGTCAAGTGTTTAATGAAAATATGAGCAGAGAATTGTGACAGTCATTTTCCCTACCTGGGAAGAGTGAGGAAAGATGTCCTAAAGCACAAAGGTATCCTTTGTGAGTGTTACTGGATAAATAGGAGTTTACTGGATAAATAGCTAGAGAAAAAGAATTCTAGGCAAAGGAAATAACATGTGCACAGATATACTTACCTTTTCTAAGGGGAAAAAGTAATTAACTTTTAAAGTTGAAGAGGTTATCTGAGATATTTTATTCTGATACCTTTTCTTAACCTAAAAGGGGATGAAAGCCCTTGGAAACAAATTTACTTGCCCAATATTACTCAGAAATTGCAGTATCACTTCAAGTATTCTTTCAAGCCATACACTAAAATATATAAAATGTATTTTGGTCAGACACTACTCCCAAGAAAGAAGGTTCTTCCTCATGTTTTCTTTGTTTATAAATCTGCTTTACTTCCAAGCTAAAACATAACCAGGTGCTATTTTTATTTCTCTTAACAATTTTTTATTATGAAAATTTCCAAGAATTAAGAAAAATTCAGAATAATTTAACAATCACCTTTCTCTCACCACTAAGAATGAAATGAATGCTAACATTTTGTCATTCTTGCTGAAAGAAATTAAACAATTTAGGAACACTTGAAATCCTCTTTATAACACTCTCCAATCTCATTCCTATCCTTCCTTTTCCAGAGAAAATGCTCTATGAGGTTGGTGAAATACGCGCTTACAGTGCGTGTACTCAGAAACAATATGCAGTATAAATGGTAACATTTTGCATTTGTACATTTGCATCTTTCATTGATGCACTTTTGTGTCTTTCGTTGATGTGTGATATATAATTGTATTTTTTCATATGAGTTCAAAGTAAAATAGAACACAGTAGAGTAGATAATATACTCTCGTCAGTTGTGGAGATTTGCTGTTGTGTTGTGGCTTTGTTCTCTTGCTATCCAGAGTGCTGCTGTCATTGTAGTAAATCTGCATTGTGTTTTGGAAGACTGTAATTCCATCATTCTGTAGGTTTTCAAATATATTTTTAAAGACTCTTGGGAAAACAAATACTTTTTAGGGCTGACATCTGCTCTAATGTTAGATTTCTTTTAAACTTTACTGCTGAGATTAGAAATATTCTCAAGTATAGTCAAATGAGCAAGAAATGACTGTGTCATGTGGTAGCAATTCTCTGCTACACATGTATTACCATTATGCCCCTGGTGCTGTGTGTGAAAATACTGTAACAAAATGACCCAGGGAGAGGATGTTTATCTGGACTTTGAGAAGAGCTTAGAAGTCCTTTCACCAAAGGTCTAGCCCTGGCTGAGGGACGATTGAGGGAGAGAGAGAGGAATCTGCAGCAATTGTGAAGGACATCACCAAAGGTGTTAACATATTTTAACCCTTGGAGTCATTGTGCCAACTATAATTAGCAATAAATGTTTTAAGTTAATGACAATCAGCTGGAATACCATTAAATATCTGAGGCTATTGCAGAGCATAAAAAAAATGCAGAGAACTCCCTTGTTTCTGTTCCTAAAAGGAAAATTCACCCGTCATGCTCGTATAACAGTGAAAAACTGGAAATCAACAAAAAATGCTTGTAACAGGCAAGCCAGTTATTCCCAATACTGGTACTTTAATTCTGCGGTAATTGGCCCCATGTAGTAGCAACAGAATAGTGGAAGAAAAAAATAGCATTATCATTCTCACTTGTATGTTTTGAAGATTAAAATTCTAGCACATGGTCACAGGAAAGCTTTTCTAAAATTGCCAAATTGTAAAAATGAAAGGAAACTATTGATCCCTAAGAAACTCATTCTTCTTGGAATTGGGCCCAGAGTTTGTTTCCTTCCTCTGCTTTGGTGTATAGAAAGGAAGGAAAGCATAAAACATTCTGGTGCTGTAGAACTCTCTACTGATAAATAAAAGGCCATTGTATAACTGGCAGGTAAGTTTCACATGAGGAATGTTTAAAAGGAAACAAGACGCAAATGCTTTGTTTAGATGCAAAGTGGAGAAATGTAGTTAGTAACTTCATTTCCAGATAGATTTCTTTTTTTTTTTTTTTTTTTTTAAAGATTTTATTTATTTATTTGATAGAGAGAGATCACAAGTAGGCAGAGAGGCAGGCAGAGAGAGAGAGGAGGAAGCAGGCTCCCTGCCGAGCAGAGAGCCCGATGCGGGACTCGATCCCAGGACCCTGAGATCATGACCTGAGCCGAAGGCAGCGGCTTAACCCACTGAGCCACCCAGGCGCCCTCCAGATAGATTTCTTAACTAGTATTTCTATCTATTGCCCATCCACCAAGAATGAAAAATCACTAGGACCTTTGTACTCCAATGTACAGCCTCCCCAAATCACCAGGCAGGTGTCCAAATTTTTTTTAAAAAAGTGTGCCAGCCACAATGAGATAGGATGCCACATCCACAAGGATGTCTATAACTTAAAAAAAAGGGGTGGTGGTGGTGAATGGCAGTGTTGGTGAGGATGTGGAGAAATTGGAACCTCATACATTACTGGTAGGATTGTGAAATGTCTCACCTGCTGTGAAAGTTAGGTGATTCCTCAGAAAGTTAAACATGGAATTATCATATGACCTAGGAATCTCACTCCTAGATGTATACTCAAAAGAACTGAAAACAGGGTCTCTCTCAAATGTGTGTATACAAAATGTCCATAGTCACACTATTCACAATAGTCAAAAAGTGAAAACAAACTAAATATCCATCAAGAGATAAAATATGAACAAAACTTTGGGCTGATATATTCAAAAACTTGAATGGAAAAATTTGGAAGACCCAAAATACCAAGGTTCTCAAGAAAAGACACATAATCCTGAATAGCTCTATATAATTAAAGAATTGAATTTGGAATTTAAAACTCTCCACTAGGAGCGCCTGGGAGGCTCAGTGGGTTAAAGCCTCTGCCTTCTGCTCAGGTCATGATCCCAGGACCCTGGGATCAGGCCCAGCATTGCTCCCCACCCCCACCCCCCCACCCCCGCCTGTCTCTGCCTGCCTCTCTGCCTACTTGTGATCTCTGTCTATCAAATAAACAAATAAAATCTTAAAACACTCCACTAAAGAGAATTCTAGGCCCAGATGCCTTTATTGGCAAATCCTACCAAGCATTTAAGGAAGAAATGGTATCAATTCTGCACAAACTCAGTCAGGAAATGAAAGAATAAAGAACACTTTCCAACTAATTTATAAGATCAGTATTATCATGACATCAGAATGGGCTAAAGATAAATACAAAATTAAGAACTTTAGACACAGACTCAAAAATCTTAAAATATTTTCAAATAAAAAAATAGCAAAATGTAGAAATAATACATTATGATCTTTAGGTAGGCTTTATCTCAGGAATAGAAGGTTGTTTTAATCTTCAAAAATGAATCTGTACAATTCACATAGCAACAAAAGGGAAAAAATATGATGATCTCAATAGTTAGATACTGCATGAATTCATGATAAAGAACTCTCAACGAACTAGGAATAGAAGCAATTTCCTCAACCTGGTAAAGGGCAAATATAAATATCTTGTAGCTAATATCATACTTAATGATTAAAAATGGAATGCTTTCCTCTTAATATAGGAATAAGGCAAGGATGTCAACATTGTGCTAGAGGTCATAACCAGTTCTAAAATGGGAAGAAAAAGAAAATAAAAGGAATACCAATTGAATAGGAAATATAGACTCTGAGAAACAATCTGAAGGTTTTGGAAGGGGGGAATGGGGGTGGGGTGAGCCTGGTGGTGGGTATTATGGAGGACATGTATTGCATGGAGCACTGGGTGTGGTGCAAAAAACAATGAATTTTGGAACACTGAAAAAAAATAAAATTAAATTTTAAAAAAAGGAAACATTTGCAGGTAAAATTTTTGCAAATAATGTTCTATGTAGAAAATCCCAAAGAATCTATCCCCCAAAATCTTTTATTACTATTAATAAGTAAATTTAGCAAAGTCACAGGATACAAGAATCATTGTATAAAAACAAATCATATTTCTACATACTAGTAATTAACAATTAGAAGTTGAAATTTTAGAAAATGCCATTTATAACGATACTATAAAATATGAAATAGGTATAAATTAAATGAAAAAATATTCAGCATCTGTCTGCTAAAAACCTACAAAGCCCTGATGAAAGTAATCAAAGAAGATTTTATTAAATTAAGAAGGATACTGTGCTCAACTATTGGAAAAGTCACTATTGTTGACATGCTGGTTCCCCCAAATTGTTCTATAAATTGAATGAAAACCTTATCAAAATCCCAGGAGGAACTGTTTTGTAGCAGTAGACAAGCTAATTCTAAAGTTTATTTGGACAGGCAAAGGAATAAGAAAGGCCCTAACAATTTTGAATAGAAGCAGAATTGATATCAAGATTTAGTATAGAACTAAAATAATCAACCAGTATATTGTATGATTATTGAAAAAATAGACACATAGATCCATGGAAAAGAATAAGCAGTTCACAAATAGATCTATACGTATATGGTGGATTTTTCAACAAAGGTGTGGAAACAATCCAATGAAGAAAGATTAATCTTTTCAATAGATAATATTAAGCATTTATTTTTCAAAGATTTTATTTATTTGAGAGAGAGGGTGCATGCAAGCAGGGGGAGCGGCAGAGGGAGAGGGAGAAGCAGACTCCTTGCTGAGCATTGAGCCCACCACGGGACTCACTCCCAGGACCCCTGGATCATGACCTGAGCCTAAGGCAGATGCTTAACTGATGGAACCACTCAGGCACCCCTAGTACTGAGCATTTAAAAACAAAACCAAAAAGAAACAAAAAGGCATTGGCTGTTGGCTTAACGAGGGCCTCAGAGGTAAATGAAAGAGAGGATTCACCTTGTAGAAGTGGAGAAAGTAATAAGACTGCCACAAGCATAGAAATATCAAAATGGTAGAAGGAATTATTAGAAACTTGTTTCACCATTTGAAAAGCATTATGCATTATAGGAAATATGTATATACATTATGAATAAATAAAGATTCATTTAATCTACTAATGTACTATTGACAGACCGCTATGTTAGACTGAAGGGGCATTATATAGGTCCCTGAGGGAATCCTATATAAACAGTAACAGAACATTGATGAGTGTTGTCACACTGGTTGGTGCGAAGAGAAGGAGAGTGAGCTCTGAGTCCACTGAAGAATGTTAATTGGTTCAGTGTCCCTTTGAGGACTTTGAGAAATTGTTAATTTGATAGTCAGCTAAAATTCAATATGGGATGTCTTCATCTGCTGCCATTTGAATCTGCGGTAATTACCTTAGGCTCAAAGAATAGACAAAGTGAAGGAACCTGATGTGGTTTCCTTTTATCTTTCCTTTTAGCTGTCATTTGATCTGCTTTAAAGTGGGTAATCTTTCTCTTGCCTCCAGTTGCTGGCCATTCTTTGCAGTCTCTATCACACAAGGGAAGTAGCAAAGGAGTTTTTCAAAGACTGTCAAAACTGTAGGAATGAAAGATCACTCTCCCATAAAAGAATCTCCATGATACTCCACACACATGGAGAAGTTAGAGTTGCATGTGATCACTTTGGCCAACCTTCTGTGGATTTCTAATATATATTCTCCTCTCTTTTGAAGGATTATTCATTGCAACTTGTACTCACACTTTCCCTAAAACAAGTACTCCTTTTATTCTCCCCCAGTCTTCTATCACTTAGCAAGAGCGTTGGTGGAAATTGCTTTTCCATAAAAAGAACTGTGCCACCTACTCTTCAAATGCCACTGATTAAGAAAATCATTGATTCCCCCCCCGCCAGGGAATAAATTAGGCTTTCCCCTGAGAGTAGAAAAAAATAAATAATGGGATGTAAAGAATGAAGATGGCTGTGTGTTATGAGGAAAATGTTTATGCAGTTGCCATGGAAATAGCATGCAGGCATTCAAACCAGGAGTTTTATGATAAGTCTGTATTTGTCAAATATAAATCAGATATGAGTAACATTTGTTCTCATTCTTGGCTCAGATTTAGTCCAAAATGTGTGGTTATGTAAAATATGCTCCTCTTACAGGATATTTGCAGGGATATTCTTATAGGATATTGCAATACCAGGGGCTGCTGTCTTTTAAGATCATATATTTGAGGCATAGAAGTGATGCCTCAAATTGCTGTTTGTTACAGCACTGTCAGAGTGCCCACAGCTGAACTTTCCTATGACATTCATAATTAACAGGGCTAATTAATTTTTTCTCAGTGAAACATGCACAATGTTGGACCTAATTTGTATTGGCTAATTATTTGTGAGTGATGTCAGATTCTAAAAATGCACAGTTTGAGACTTTATTCTTAATGTATTTCTCAAGTGGAATAAAACACAACAGGCATTGTTTCTGAATGACTGTTACACTTTTCTGTCAGAAGACATCAGTTAGCCTTTAATTTCATGCTTTACAAGTGAGGCATGATAGAAATCTAGAGAGGGCATATATGAATTTTGAGAAAACGGAGAATTTGACATAATTTTCCACAACTTGAAGTTTTTTCACTAGTTCCAAAGATAATACAGACAATGCAAACACTACCTGCAGCCACTGTCAGAATAGTAGGAAAATCTAAAAATGATTAGAATGTGCTCTATTTATAGAAGATAGTGTGGTAGCCACTTAATTCCAGTACTCCATCCGTCTATGCCAACTTCATTAGCCATTTCGTAGCCCATGAGTTTATCTTTACCCTGTGTATTTTCTCCTCTCTCAGATTTCCTGTGAGACATATTACATTCTTTGTAAGCAGATAGCCTAGAGGCCCACTTTCTTATTGCAGCAGTAATTGCCTATGGTCCAATACATATAACAGTAATTTAATGAGACCAAATAGTTACACAGATGGAACAGTGGGAAAGTACTAATCAGAGAGAGTTTTTGAGAAGAGATGAGTTTTTGAGTCAGACTTTAAAGATAAAAGTGCTTTCCTGAGGTCATTTTGACAACGTTTCAAAAGTTTTAAAAATACAAGTACCTGTACTATTTAAAGAGATGAAGATATTTGCAAGGATTACATTAGGAGGGTGTCTTCATTAAAGCATGTTTATTAGATAAAATTTGGAAACAAATATCAAAATATAAAGGAATGGGTAAATAATTTTAGTATAAAACTAGATAGGAAAACATGCTTCCATTTAAAATAATGTTCTTGAAGAATTCATGTTGATATGGAAAATATTCATAGTATATTGTTCAATGGGAAAAACAGGGTTTTACTTGGAATTCTATCAAATCTGTAGATCATTTTGGAGAAAATTGGCATCTTTACTCTGTTGGGTCTTATAGTTAATGAACACAGTGTCTCTTCATTTATTTAGGTCTTTGATTTCTTTCATTTGCATTTTATAGTTCTTAGCATAGAGTTGCTGTACCTGTTTCCTTAGACTTATACACAAGGATTTCATTTTTCTTTTCTTTGGGGGGGGGGTGCTGTTCTAAAAGGTATTTTTAAATTTTGATTACCATTTGTATATTGCTTATATATAGAAATGCAATTAATTTTTGCATGTTGACCTTGTATCCTGCAATCTTAACATACTCCTTTATTAATTCTAAGAGGTTTCTTCATACATTCTTTGGGATTTGCTATGTATACACTGCATGTCATCTTCAAATTGGCACAGTTTTATTTCTTCATAATCTGTATGTTTTTTCTTTCTTTTGCCTTATTGCACTGTGTAGGACTTTCAGGATATTGTGGAATAAGAATAATGAGAGTGGGCATCCTTGTCTTTTTCCCTATTTGGATGGAAAAGCAGTTTTTTTACTATGAAGTATGATGTTGGCTGTTGGATTTTGTAGATGCCCTTTAATTATGTTAAAGAAGTTCTACTCCTAGTTTGGCCAGGGTTTTCAAGATATTGGGTATTGGGTTTTGTCAATTAATTTATCTGTCAATTGATATGAACATGAAGATTTTCCTCTTTGGGCCATTAATATGATGAGTTACATTGATTAATTTTTAAATATTGAACCATACTTACATTCCTAGGATGAACCCCACTTGTTTATGGTACATTTTTCTTTTCATATATTACTGGATTCAATTTGCTGATATTTTGCTAAGAGTCTCTCTCTCTTTTTTTAAGATTTTATTTATTTATGATAGAGAGAGCATGAGTGGGGAGAGAAGCAGACAGGTAGGGATAAGGGGAGAGAATCTGAACTAGGTTCTGTGCTGAGCACAGATACACACACACACCCCCGGGGCTTGATCTCACAACCATGAAATCATGACCTGACCCAAAACCAAGAGCCGAAACTTAACTGAGCCACCCAGGCACCCCCTTTGCTAAGGGATTTTTATGTTTATGTTCATGAGGAATATTGGTCTAGTTTTGATTGGTTTATTTTGGAAGTTGTGTGCTGTTTGCTGGTTTGGGCATCAGAGTAAAGCAGATCTCAAAAAATCTCCTTTTTCACTTTCTACAATACATTGTCTAGAATTGGTATTATTTCCTCTTGAAATGTTTGGCAGCAATAGAGAGTAAAACCATTTTCTCCTTAGTTGTTTTTGTTTTGTTTTGTTTGTGGAAGGCTTTTAACATAAATTCAATGTCTTTTATAGTTATAGGGCTATGTAGTTATCTGTTTTTATCTGAGGTGAGTTTTGGTAGCTTGTGATTTTCAAGAGATTGATTTATTTAATCTAAGTTGTCAAATTTAAGTATTTTAGTATTTAGTATTTTAGTATCTATTGCTCATACTGTTCCCTGCCCCCTTTTTTTAGTATCTGTAAGGTCTGTAGTGATAGCTTTTATTCCTAATAGTGGTAATTTGTATTTTCTCCTTGTCAGCCTCACTAGAAATTTATAATTTTATTAATATTTTTGAAGAATCAGCCTTAGGTTTTATTGTTTTTCTCCTTTCCGTTTCAGTAGTTTCTGCGCTTAGCTTTTTTTTTTCTCTAATTTCTGCATACTTTGGGTTGATTTTTGTTGTATTCTATTTTTTTTTAAGATTTTATTTATTTATTTGTCTCAGAGAGAGAGCACAGGCAGGGAGAGCAGCAGGCAGAGGGAGAAACAGGGAGAAGGAGAAGTTGAGCAGGGAACCTGATATGGGACTGGATCCCATGATGCTGGATCATAACATGAGGGCAGATGCTTAACCAACTGAGCCACCCAGGTGTCCCTAATTATTTTAAAGATTTATTTCCGATTGATTAGAGAGAGAGAGTGTGTGTGTGTGTGAGAGAGAGAGAACAAGCAGGGGAGGGGCAGAGGGAGAGAGAGAGAATCAGACTCCCTGCTGAGCACAGACCGCACCCCCCATGCAGGGCTTGTTCCCAGGACCCTTATATAATGACCTGAGTCAAAATCAGAACCCAGATGTTTAACTGACTGAGCCACCCAGGTGTGTCTGTCATATTCTAATTTAATGATAGAATCTTAGATTATTAAATTATTAGTTTGAAACTTTCCTTTTGTAATATAACCATTTAATACTGTAGCTTTCCCAGTAAGCACTGCTTTAACTGCATCCCACAAATTTGGAAACTTTGTAATTTATTTTGTTCAGTTCAAAATATTTTATAATTTCTCTTTAGTCTTCCTCTTTGAATCAAGGATTATTCATTTAGACAATTTCCAAGTGTTTAGAGAATTTCCTGTTATCTTTCTGTTTTTTTCTACTTTTTATGATCAGAGAACATTCTTTATGATTTTTGTTCTTTTAAATATCTTAAGGTTTTTTCATGATCTAGGTTATGGTGTATCTTGGTAAATGTTTCATGTATATTTGCAAAGAATGTATATTCTGCTATTGTTGGATAAAGTATTCTATAAATGTCAATTAGTTTCAGTTGCTCGTTGGTATTGTTTAGCTCTTCTGTATCCTTACTGAATTGTTTGTCCACTGTTTGCTGAGAGAGGAGGTTTCCAACTATAATGGTAGATTTATCTATTTCTCCTTTCAGTTTTGTCAGTTTTTGTTCTTATGTTTTGAGTCACTCTTCTTAGGTTCATACACATTTAAGAGTTGTTACACCTTCTTGGTGAATTGACATTTTATCATTTTTCATTTTATCTTCAAAGGTTTCTCTTCATCCCTGTCAATTTTCTTTACTTTGGTAGTATAACCACTCCAGCTTTAGTTTGATTAGAGCTTTCAGTTTATATTTTTCCTTCTTTGTACTTTAAACCCATCTGTATCATTATATTTGAAATGAGTTTCTTATAGATATCAAATAATTAGGTCATGATTTTTTTTGAAGATTTTATTTATTTATTTATTTATTTGACAGAGAGTGAGCACAACTACTTGTGCTCAGGAAAAGAGAGAGGTAGAAGCAGGGAGTCCAATACAGACTCAGTCCCAGGACTCGGATCATGACCTTAGCCAAATTAGCTGCTTAACTAACTGAGCCACCCTAGCCCCTCAGGTCATGGTTTTTCAAAAATCCGTTCTCATAGTCTCTTTTAAACGGTGTGTTTATACTATTCTATAGTATGCATAATATTTGCATCTAATGTAATTGACATGTTTGAATTTAGGTCTACCATTTATTTTCTGTTTCCACTCTTTTACATCCTGTTTTCTCTTTCCTGCCTTATTTAAACATCTTTTGGTTTTCCATTTAATTCACCTATTGTGTTTTTTACTATACTTCTTTTATTTTTTAAGATTTTATTTTTTATTTGACACAGAGAGAGAGAGACAGAGAGAGCACAAGCAGGCAGGGCAGCAGGCAGAGGGAGAGGGAGAAGCAAGCTCCCCATTGAGCAGAGAGCCCAACACAGGGCTCAGTAAGAGGATCCTAGGATCAATACCTAAGCTGAAGGCAGATGCTCAACTGACTGAGCCACCCAGGTACCCCTACTATATGTCTTTGTTTAAAAAAAAAAAATTAGTATGCTCTATGGATTACAATGTACTTATTAAATTTTTTATAACTACAGTCAATATTTTACCACTTCAGATAAAAGGTAGGCACTGTATCACTATATATAGGTGGCTTTATCCCCTCCCCACCTCCCCACTTTAGGATATAGTTACCTTATATATTATATTATATGCATTGAAAACTGTACCAGGTGATATTATAATTTTTGCTTTTACCTATCAAACATATTTTGAAGAATTCAGAAGAAGAATATTTACCCTTTCTCTTTTTCATTATTTTTAATCTTCTGAATTCCATCTGATAACATTTCTCTTTGCCTGAAAAAAGAAAAAAACAGGTCTTTTGTAGCATATCTGCTGGTAACATTTTCTCTTGGTCTCCTTCATCCAGTGTCTTTATTTGACCTTACTCCCTGAGGAACGTTTTGATAAATATAGAATTCCTAGTTGATAGTTCTTTCCTTTCAGCACTTTAAAAAATATTGTGCCATTTCATACTGGCCTCATGGTTTCTGATGAGAAATCCATAGTGTTTCAAGTCAGTTCCCTAAAACTATTGTTTTTCTTTGGGGGGACTTCAAACTATGTTTGTTTTTTGTTTTCATCAGTTGGGTTAGGATGTCCTGGTATGGATTTCTTTAGATTTCAGCAAGTTCAGTGAGCTTTTTTGATCTGTGAGTTTATGTCTTGCCAAATTTGGGAATTTTTTAGACATCCAATTTTTTTAGCCCCATAATCTTTTTCTTTTCCTTTTGGGACACCAGGAGCATAAGGATAGACCTCAGGTTATTTTTCCAAGAATCCCTGAGGCTCTTTTAATTTTTAAAAAATTTTATTTCTCTTTCTTGGTCAGATTGAATTGTATAATTTCTATTAACAGTTCTCAAGTTAATGGACTCTTCCTTTTCATCTGCTATTCAGCCCTCCCAGTGAATTTTTTCATTTAAAAATGTATTTTACAACAAAAACCATAGGTAAGAGTAAGAAAATAGGAAGCACAGAAGCCCCCCCCCCCAAAATTAAAGTATATCTGTAAGGAAAAAAAAGTATATCTGTAAGAATCAGTCAAGAGAAACCCAAGGTAAAAGGATGTAAAAATGGTACCAAATATGTGAAACATGAAGGGGAAAGGAGTAAAGAATGAGTTCAAATTTAAGTGAATATTATCTTAATATATATTGCTATATGTAGATGTTATATATGGTAATCACAAATCAAAAAAACACTGATATGCAAAACCTAAAGAGTACGAAACCCAAGTATATCACTAAACAAAACCAGCAAACCATGAAAGAAAAAGAAAGGATCAGAGAAAAACCACAAAACAACCACAATACAAGTAACAAAGTTGCAATAAATACATATCAATTAATAATTACTTCAAATGTAACTGGACTAATGCTCCAATCAAGAGACATAGGGTGAAAGTGGATAAAAAAAATGAAACCCATATATATGCTGTCTACAGGAGACTCATGTCAGACCTAAATATACCTGCAGATTGAAAGTGAGGGGATGGAGAAACATTTATCATGCAAATGGATGTAAAAAGAAAGCAGAGTAGCAATGTTTATATTGTGCAAAATAGACTTTAAGACAAAGTCTGTAAAAAGACAAAGAAGGACACTGCATAATAATAACGGGGACAATCCAACAAGAAAATATAACAGTTGTGAATATTTATGCATCCAACATGAGAGCACCCAAATACATAAAATAGCTAATAACAAACATAAAGAAATCAGTAATACTACAGTAATAGTAGGGGATTGTAATACCCACTTACATTAATGACAGATCATCTAAAGAAAATCAAGACTGAAGCAGTAGCTTTGAATGACACACTGAACCAGAGGGATTTAACAGATACATTCAGAACAGTCCATCTGAAAACAGAAGAAAACACATTCTTTTCAAGTGCACATGGAACAGCTTCCAGAATAGATCCTATATTAAACCACATAGTAAGCCTCAAAAAGGTTGAAGTTATACCATGCATCTTTTCTGACCCCAATGCTATGAAGTTAGGAATCAACCATAAGAAGAAATATGGAAAGGCCACAAATACATGGAGGTTAAGTAACATGCTACTAAACAAGGAATGTGTCAACTAAGAAATCAAAGAAGAAATAAAAAATTACGTGGAGAGAAATGAAAATGAAAACAAAATGGTGCAAAAATCTTTGGGATGCAGGAAAAGTGATTCTAAGGGAAGTTTATGAAATACAGGCCTACTTCAAGGAACAAGAAAAATCTCAAATGAACAACCTAACCTTACACCTTAAAGAGGCTAGAAAAAGAACAAATGAAGGAAATGATAAAGATTAGAGTTTGAGACCCATTTTGAGGGCAGAAATTACTTTTTTTTAAAAAAAAGCAGAAATAAATGATAGAGAAACAAACACAGTAGCACAGATCAATGAAACCAGAAACTAAGTAATAATAATAATAATAATAATAAAACAAATCAGTGAAACCAGGAGCTAGTTCTTTAGAAAAGATCACAAAATTGATAAGCCTCTTTCTGGACTCATTAAAAAGAGAGAGAGAGAGAGAGAGAAAGGCTTCAAATAAAAATCACCAATGAAAGAGGAACTATAATAACCAACACCACAGGCTTCTGTGGTAATTATAAGAGAATATTGTGAAAAACTATACGCCAAAAAATAGACAACATAGGAGAAATGGATAAATTCCTAGAAATGTATAACCTACCAAAACTAAACAGGAAGAAATAGAAAATTTGAACAGACTGATTACCAGCAAGGTGATTGAATCAGTAATCAAAAACTCCCAACAAACAAAAGTCCAGGACGAGACGGCTTCACAGGGAAATTCTACCAAACATTGTTTTGAACATTCAAAGAAGAGTTAAAACCTAGTCTACTCAAATTATTTCAAAAAATAGGAGAAGGAAAACTTCCAAATTCATTCTATGAGGCAAGTATCATCCTGAAACCAAAAACCAGGTGAAGATACCATAAAAAAAGAGAACTTCAGGCCAATATCTCTGATGAACATAGATGTAAAAATCCTCAACAAAATACCAGCAAACAGAATCTAACAGTACACTAAAAAGCATCATTTACCACAATCAAGTGGGATTTATTTCTGGGATGCAAGGATGGTTCAATACTCACAAGTCAATTAACATGATTGAATTGATTGATCAACACATCAGTAAAAAAAAAAAAAAAAAGGATAAGAACATATAATCATTTCAGTAGATGCAGAAAAGGTATTTGACAAAGCACAACATCTGTTCATGGTAAAAACCTTCAACAAAGTAAGTTTAGAGAGAGTATACCTCAATATAATAAAGGCCATGTATGAAAAACCCACCGCTAATATCCTCAATGGGGAAAAACTGAGAGTTTTCCCTCTAAGGTCAGGAACAAGACAAGGATGTCCACTCTCACCACTTCAACTGAGCATAGTACTGGAAGTCCTAGCCACAGCAGTTGGACAATAAAGCAAAATAAAAGGCATTTGAACTGGTAAGGGAGAAGTAAACCTTTCATTCTTCATAGATGACATGCATCTGTATACAGAAAACACTAAAGACTCCCAAAAAACTATTAGAACTGAGAAATGAATTCAGTATATTAGTAGGAGACAAAATCAATATACAGAAATCTGTTGCATTTCTACACACTAATAATGAAACAACAGAAAGAGAAATCAAGAAAATAATCCTATTACAATTTCACCAAAAATAATGCAATACCTACAAATAAACCTAACCAAAGAGGTGAATGACCTATACTCTGAAAAGTATAAAACAGTGATGAAGGAAATTGAAATAGAAAGACATTCTATGCTCATGGATTAGAAGAACAAATATAGTTAAAATGTCTATACTACCTAAAGCAATCTACACATTTAATGCAATCCCTGTCAAAATACCAACAGCATTATTCACAGAACTACAACAACAACAACAACAAAATCCTAAAATTTAAAGGAATTACAAAAGGCCCCAAATTGTAAAAGCAATTTGGAAAAATAAAAGCAAACCTGGAGGTACCATAATTCCAGACTTCAAATTATATTGCAAACCAGTAGTAATCAAAACAATATAGTAGTGCCACAAAAATAGAAACATAGATCAATGGAACAGAATAGAAAGCATGGAAAACTCACAATTATATGGTCAGTTAATCTTGCACAAAGCAGGAGAGAATATCCAATGGGAAAAAGACAGTCTCTTTAACAAATGATGGTGGGAATGCTGGTCAGTTACATGCAAAAGAATGAAATTGGGCCATTTTCTTTAACATACACAAAAATAAGTTAAAAATGGATTAAAAACCTAAATGTGATACCTGAAACCATAAAAATCTGAGGAGAGATCACAGGCAGTGTAATTTGTCTGCCACTGGCAAATTTTTTCTAGATATGTCTCCTGAAGCAACAGAAACAAAAGCAAAAATAAACTATTGGGACCACATAAAAATAAAAAGCTTCTGCGCGGTAAAGGAAACAATCAACAAAATTGAAAAGCAGCCTACTGAATGGGAGAAGATATTTGCAAATAACATATCTGGTTAAGAGTTAGTATCCAAAATATATGAAGAACTTAAGTCAATGCCCCAAAACCAAGTAACCCAATTTAAAAATTTCCAGAAGAAATGAACAGACATTTCTCCAAAAAAGACATCCAGATTGTCAATAGACACATGAAAAGACACATCCAGATGCTTAACATCACTCATCATCAGGGAAATGCAAATCAAATCTACATTAGATATCACCTCACACATGTCAGAATGGCTAAAATAACAAAACACAAGAAATGACGAGTGTTGGCAAGGATGTGGAGAAAAGAGAACTTTGGTGCACTGTTGGTGGAAATTCAAACTGGTGCAGCCACTGTGAAAAACAGTGTGAAGAATCCCCCAAAAAGTTAAAAATAGAGCTATCCTATGATCAAGTAATCATGCTACTGCTTATTTGCAACAACAACAACAACAACAACAAAAAAGCAAAATTACTAATCCAAAGGGGTACGTACACCTGTATGTTTAAAGCAGCATTATTTACAATAGCCAAATTAGGGAAGCAGTGCCAGTGTCCATCAAATGATGAGTGGATAAAGAAGACACATAGACACACACACACACACACACACACACACACACACACACACACAGAGTAGTACTATTTAGTCATAACAACAAATTTTTGCCATTTGCAACAACATAGGTAGAGCTAGAGAGTATAATGCTAAGTGAAATAAATCATAGAAAGACAAATAACATATGCTTTAACTCAAATGTAGAGTTCAAGAAACAAAGGAGCAAAGGAGAGAGAAAGAGGGAAACCAAGAAACAGACTCTATGCTATAGAGTACAAACTGATGGTTACCAGAGCGGGGGAGGTCAGTGGGGGCGGGGGGGTTGGTGATACAGATCATGGAGATTAAAGAGTAGACCTGTGGTGATGATCACTGGGTAATGTAAGGAATTGTTGACTCACTAATTGTACACCTGAAAGTAATATAACTCTATGTTAACTATGCTGGAATTAAAATCTCAAAATAAAATAAATAAAATGTATTTTTAATTCCAAAATTTCCAGTTGGTTATTCTTTATACCTTACATTTCTTTGCTGCAACTTTCTAGCTTTCCTTTTAATTCAAGAGTTTTTATCCTTAAATGTTCAAGGTTTTGTTTTTTGTTTTTTGTTTTTTTTTTTTTTAGCAGTGACCTTAATGTCTTTGTCAGATATTTCCACCATCTTTGTCATCTTGACATTGGCATCTGTTGATTGTCTTTTTCCATGGGCTTCTTCATTTGTCAAGTAATTTTAGATATCCTGGGTAGTTTGAATATTGTAAGTCTTTATTTTTATTATTTTTTTTTAAGATTTTATTTATTTATTTGAGAGAGAGAGATCACAAGTAGGCAGAGAGTTAGGCAGAGAAAGAAGGGGAAGCAGGCTCCCCGCTGAGCAGAGAGCCCGATGCGGGGCTCGATCCCAGGACACTGAGATCATGACCTGAGCTGAAGACAGCAGCTTAATCCACTGAGCCACCCAGGCACCCCTGTAAGTCTTTATTTTTAATACATTGTACCAGTCTCATATTTACATCGCTACAGTATGCCCTTATCTGCAGATTCGGGTACCTAAGACTAGGCATGATTCTTACTTGCTTCTCCTCCTTTTCCCTCCCTCCTCAGGTATTTAGCTTCAGTTTTCTCTGATCTGCTAATTTACTTCATTCTCTGAATGAATATTATACAATGTACTAAGTACAGTTCTAGGCACTGAGGATTCATTAATGAAGAAAATAGACAAAAATGCCTGCTTTTATGGAGCACATATTCTAGCAGGGGGAAACAAGCATCAACAATAAAGCTAATAAGTTAGTTGCATTATACATTAGTAGGTGATAATCTCCTATGGGCAAAAATACAGTATGATAGTGGGATTGGAAGTGGGAGACCGAGTTGGGGTTGAAATTTTAAATAGCCTAGTAAGAATAGGAATCATTGACAAGAGGACATTTGAGCAAAGAGTTGAACCCATTTGCTTTCCAACTTCTAAAAGTTCATTAATATCTGTCATCTGATACTGTCTCCTTGTTCTTTATTCCTTTGCTATTACTATAGTGGAATTTCAGAGCCAAGAAAAATTCATAAAGCCAACAAAAAGTTCTATAAGAGTAATTCTCTGGAAAATTAAACATAACAATATTTATATGATTCTGGTTGTGTTCTTTCTTCCATTTTCCTAAGTGAAATAAAAGGTAACTTTTATAGCAACTATAATCATTTGCTTCTTATAATTTCTTAATCCTTTTTATTATTCGTGTCCTCTTTGGACAGGACCCAGGGTAGTTTTAATAATTTTCCTCATAAGAAGCACCAGAAGTTTTTCTTACTCATTTATTTTTATTGAAGTGAAAAATTGACATAACAAAATTGATCATTTTAAATTCAGAATTTAATGGCATTATAGTGTATTCACGATGTTATGCAATCCCTACCTCTATCAAGTTCCAAAACATTTTCATCACCCCAAAACAAAACCTTTTAATCTATTAAGCAGATATTCTCCATTCCCCAGCTCCTGTCAACTCTTAATCTGCTTTCAATTTGTATGGTTTTACCTATTCTCAGTATTTCACATGAATAGAATCATACAACATGTGACTGATTGTATATCGCTTCCTTTATTAGAATAATGTTTTTCAGTTTCATCCATGTCATAGCATGTATTGATACTTCCTTTTTACAGCTGAATGATATCCCATCATATGTGTATAGTACATTTTGTTTATTCATTCATCTGTCAGTGACACTTGGGTTGCCTCTACCTTTTAACTCTTGTGAATAATGCTACTATGAATCTTTACATTTGAGTCCCTCTTTTTAATTCTTTTGGGTGCACACCGAGCAGTAGAATTGCTGGGTTCTGTGGTAATTCCTGTTTAACATTTTGAAAAACTGCCACAGTGTTTTCCACAGTTATGTTCTCACGAGCAAATCTACAATCTTTCAAGTCCTTGTTATTTTTCATTTTGAAAATTATAACCATCCTAGTAGATTGAAGTTTTGTCTCATTGTGGATTTGATTTCCATTTTACTTTGTCAGCCATTTTTAATCTTTTTTTAATATATTCAATTCCTTTGCATATTTTAAAATTAGGTTTCTTGTCTTTTGTTATTGAGTTGTGAGAGTTGTTTATATATCCTGAATAAAAGTGTCTTTATCTGATGTATGGTTTACACATATTTTCTTCTGTCATGTAGATTGTCTTTTCACTTTCTTATAGTGTCTTTTGATGCACAAAGGTTTTTAATTTTGAAGTAGCCTAATATACCTATATTTTCCTTTGTTGCTTGTGTTTTTGATGTCATATCTAAGCATCCATTGCCAAATACAAGATATCAAAATTTCCTCCTATGTTTTCTTCTAAAAGTTTTATAGTTTTAGTGCTGACATTGAGGTCATTGATACATTTTGATTTAATTTTTGTATATGATGTGAGGTAGAGGGTCCAACTTTAATCTCTCACATGTCTATATTAATTGTGGCAGCACTCTTTGTTGAAGAGATTTTTCTTTCCCCCATTGAATGAATGGTCTTAGCAACTTTGTCAAAACTCAATTATTTCTGGGCTTCCAGTTCTATTTCAGTTGTCCATCCTTCTGTCGTTACCATGCTGTTTTGATTACTGTAGCTTTTGAATTTGGAACTGTGAGTCTTCCAACTTTGTTTATCTTTTTCAGGATTTTTTGGTTATTCAGGATCCCTTCAGATTCTGTTTGAATTTTACAGTCAACTAGTCAATTTCTACATAAAGTGCAGCCGAGATTCTGCTATGGATTGCATTGACTCACTAGATTAATTTGGGGAATATTGCCATTTTTACAATATTGTTTTTTAACCCATGAATATGGGATTTTTTTCATTTATTTAGGTTTCTTTTCATTTCTTTCCGTAATGTTTTGTAGTTTTTAGTATATAATCTTGCTCTTCCTTGATTTTTTTTTTAAGATTTTATTTATTTATCAGAGGGGGGGGGAGAGAGCAAGCACAGGCAGACAGAATGGCAGGCAGAGGCAGAGGGAGAAGCAGGCTCCCTGCCGAGCAAGGAGCCTGATGTGGGACTCGATCCCAGGATGCTGGGATCATGACCTGAGCCGAAGGCAGCTGCTTAACCAACTGAGCCACCCAGGCGTCCCTCTTCCTTGATTTCTTTGTAAGGGTTTTTTGATGCTATTATAAGTGGAATTGTTTTCTTAATTTTCTTTTCAGGTTGTTCATGTTTAGTATGTAAACATACAACTGTTTTTGTTTGTTTGTTTGTTTGTTTTTTAGATTTTATTTATTTATTTGACAGACAGAGATCACAAGTAGGCAGAGAGGCAGGCAGAGAGAGGGGAGGAAGCAGGCTCCCCGCTGAGCAGAGAGCCTGATGTGGGACTCGATCCCAGGACCCTGAGATCATGACCTGAGCCGAAGGCAGCGGCTTAACCCACTGAGCCACCCAGGCGCCCCACGACTGTTTTTTTAATGTATTAAACTTGTATCCTGTAACTTCGCAAAATTTGTTTATTAGCTCCAATGGTGTTTGAGTGTGTATTCTTTAGAATTTTCTATTAATAAGATCATGTGATCTATAAGTAAAGATAATTTTACTTCCCCCTTTACAACTTGGCTTTTTTTTTTTTTTTTTTTTTTCTTGACTAATTTCCCTGGCTGGAACTTCCAGGACAGTATTGAATAGAAGTAGTGAACACAGGAATCCTTGTCTTGTTGTTGATCTCAAGGGAAAAGCTTTCAGTCTTCCACCATTGAATATAATACTAGCTATAGATTTTGTATTAATGTCCCCTACTGTGTTTTTCACTCTCACTTTGAAGGTATTCCAATTCCAGTTACTCCACATCCTTTCCAGCATTCACTATAGTTACAATGTATCATTTTAGCCATTTTAGTCATACATAGTGGTGTTTTATTGGAATTTTAATTCACTTTTCACTGATGACTCATACATTGTACACTTTTCCATGTGCTTTTGGCCATAGCATTTGTTTTTGAGGGGGTCTTTTACATTAAAAATCAATGTCTTATACTTTACCATGTAAATTTATATTGAATACAGCAGGAGTTGGGCCCCCTTAATGTTTAGTTTAGGTCCCTTAGCTGTTAGTACTGATGTGGATCACTTTTCTAGTAAAGGTCTGAAAAATTTAGGCCACAGATAAAATGTTCAGTGAACATTAAAAATTTTTGAACATTTAAACATTTTAAAGAAGCAGGAGAAAATAATTTTTCATTTTTTGTTTTTGTTAATAGGTGAATAATTGTAGCTGTTAGATGGGTTAAAACTTTTTAAAGAATTCAGTTGGATAGAAGTTGTGTTATGCCAAGGGCATACTTGTGCTTCTGAATGATACAGATGATAAAGGTATTCACATTTACTTGTCAGCAAATGGATATCATTGTGTTTGGCTAATCGTCTAACCATCCCTGAAAATGGAGCTGTCTCCACCTGGCTGTAATTAGGGTTGGATTGTTTTATGCGTCAGACACACTAAAGTTGCTTTAATTCCTGGGTCCCACACAGCTTTCTAGTTATTCTGCTCATTTTCTGCATCTTCAAAGTGTTCATCCATTTCTCACAAAATATTTGAACTAGTGCAAACAGAAATATATAACCAGGTTGCCATATTATTAGCATTTTTACTCTCAGATATTGAAATGTAGGACTGGAGAATGGCTCAGAAACCGTGTAATAGCCTTGAGAGCTGTCCTTTGAAAAGAAATTCATTGAAGTAAGGATGATAAAAGAGCCCAGGGGGTACAATAAAATGTGACAGGAACACTGTAAAGTCCATAATCTCTCTCAGTTTGAAATATCTGTCAGCGATTGTCTACTCCTATGAAGTTTTGTGACATTTGGAATTAAATTTTAGTCATTTTAGCTTATGAAGGGGTGTCCTGATTTACTTGATCTGTTTTTTAGTGGCATGATTTTTGTCTGCTTACTTATAAATGACTTTAGGAGAGCTAACATTTTTTAAACATTTGTTATTTGCCTTGCATGATGCTAGTCTCTCTTCTTACATCATCTCTAATCCTCACTACAATCTTGTAACCCCAGTTTACAGGTGAAACAAAATCTCAAAGCATTCTTTCTTTTTTTTTTTTTTAAAGATTTTATTTTATTTATTTGACACACAGAGATCACAAGTAGGCAGAGAGGCAGGCAGAGAGAGAGGGAGGAAGCAGGCTCCCTGCCTAGCAGAGAGCCCCATGCGGGGCTCAAACCCAGGACCCTGAGATCATGACCTGAGCCGAAGGCAGAGGTTTTAATCCACTGAGCCACCCAGGTGCCCCTCAAAGCATTATTTCTTGCCTAAAGTCACAGAGCACAGTAAATGGTGATTTGAACTCATTCATCTGATCCTAAATCTTGTGGGTTTTCTACGTATACCAGTGATTCTGAGTCCATTCCAATTAAAATAGAATTTCTGGATTAAACTTTAATGTGTGAGTAGCAATCCTAGGTTAATCCCAGGTTAATAATGTGCATTTAGGGTTAGAAACCACTGAATAACATCCTATGCTTACTCTTGTAAGACTATATACTTAAGTAGAAGAGAGAGTATAGTAAAAGGACATGTTTTCCTTTAAAAATATGTGCAGTGTTGTCCATTTATCTCTGCCAAAACGTATCTATTTGAAACTTCAGTGGTAGGTGGTATACTGAGAACATGCTGAAGCTTCCCTTTGCTACTTCACAGTTTTAAAAATAATCCTTCTTTCCTCTTCCAAAAATATACAGTATCAATTGAACACAACTGTGAAAGGGAAAAAAAGAGCAAAACTGGCCAAAGTTTATGAAGAACTCTTAAAAAGTAGGATTGGAATTCAGATGAGAACTATAATCTGAGCCACAAACAGGAATGTAATACTATAAAATACATGACTATAGGGATACTTTATGTCTAGCTTGCCAGACAAGCAGACATATGGATCTGTCTCTCCCCATCTTCATTCTTCCTTGGTGTGTATGATGTAAAAACAGGCTTTGTGGGTGTTCTTAAAAGTCAGAGCAGTGCCCCAGTGTTGTCAATATCCAGAAAGGATAGTAAACCCCCAAAACACAAGTTATCCACGTTTACTACCCAGTAAAAAATTTTTCTCCTTTCCTTAAAAAAAATAAAAGTTGCTTTAATGACATACATCAGTCACAGACCAACAGGATATCTGTAAAGCCTAACAAAGATAAGCCCATAAAAATCACAAAATATTTAAAGGACACTAATATTATAAAGGAAGGTACCAAACTGTATAAAGGAAAGGATTAAAGGAAACAAAGTTAATAGAGAAAGCAATACAGGGCTTTAGAATAAATATAATATTTTCAGAGACATGCAGGATGGCACTGTATTCATTTTAAAAAGACAATTTAAAAGCCTTTTGAAGTTGAGAACAGTTTAAAAGGAAGGTCAGAGAATTGTGAAGGAGAACAGTAAGTTGAGAGGCATGAAGTAATCCATCTCTGTTTGTGCTTAGAGAGATGTGTGGAGTGATATTCAACTCCTGTTAACACTTTGTCCTTCTGTGTTATGGATATTGGTTGGTTTCTTGCTTACAATTTTGTACTTCTATGTGTTATGTAAGTTTTTTAGAGAAGCATTCTATAAAAATTATTTGCTTAAATAAAATAAATGAATTAAACAAGTTAAAGATTTTTTTAAAGAATGATAAAAATCAAAGAAAAAGAAGACCCAAATCAATAAAGATAAAAGCAGAAATCCAATAGTAGGATTGAATGATAAAAGAAACCTATAAAAATAGGTAAATCTAGGCAAGTCTAAACAAGAAAAAAAAAGATACTCATCAATATTAGAAATAAAAAGAAACCAAAACTAAACACAAAGAGATTTGTAAGGTTTTAAGAACTCTCTATATTAAAGATTATACTAATAAAATATGAAGGCCTAGATTCAGTGGGTAATTTTTGGAAAAATATGATTTATTCACATTGTCACAAGATAAAAATTTTAATTAGCTAATAATTAATGAGAATGAATTGACAAGAAATTTAAAGATATGGCCCAGGTTTTGAAGATGAGTTCTAAGAAACTACTAAGGAAATCTTATGTTAACTAGCATTGCATAAAAAAAGATAGGGTCCTAGCCAACTGGTTTTATGATGCCAATGTAACCCAAACCAAAGAGGGATATGGGTGGGGGGAAGCAACACTTCTGGAGACAACACTAAAAAAAATCATAAATAATACAATATTAACAAATTGAATTTATCAATTATTTATGTGGAATTTGTCCCAGGAATGCAAGGGTGGTTCAGCATTATAAAATCTATCTGTGTCATTTATTTTCTTAGTTATTAAAGGAGAAAACTTGCAATTGTCTCAGGAATGCCCCAAACCAAAAAGCTTTCAATAAAAATGCAGCACCATGGTTCTGGCATAAGGAAAGACAGCTAGATCAATAATATGGGTCTGAGAAAGACCCATGTATAGCTCTCAATTTAAGTGTGGTATTTTAAATGAGTGTAAATGTGGTATTTTAAATCAATATTTAACAAATGGACTATTCAATAAAGGATGTGCATTTAGAAAGATACATTAAATCTTGTGGCACCTGAGTAGCTCAGTCAGTTGTACCTAACTCTTGGTTTTAGCTCAGGTTGTCATTTCAGGATCATGAGATTGACCCCCATGACTGTCTCCATGCTCAGTGGGATGTCTGCTTGAGATTCTTTCCCCCTCCCTCTCCTTTCTCCCTGCTCCTCCCTCCCCCACTTGTTCTCTCGCTCCTAAACAAATAAAATCTTTTTAAAAGGATATATTAAATGTTTAGCGTAATTCACAAAAATAAATTCTAACCGTAATAAAAATATAAATATAAGAAACATTTTACAACTCTTGGAAGCAAGTGTTTATGACCATGAGATAGGAAAGGCCTTGGATGAGCTATCAAACTTAAAAGCCATTAAAAACAAAAAGATAAATAAGTTTAGACATATCAAAATTTAAAACTTCTTTATAAGAAAAGACACTCTAAAGAAAAGGATAAGTGCTGGACTTAAAAAAAATTTTTTCAATGAATAAAGCAGATAAAGTATTTATATTCATAATAAGAGAAAGACCAGAGGAAATAGAAAAAGGAGCCAAGAGTGTGAGCAGGGAATTAAAAGAAAACAGCCAATAAACACTGGGAAAGTTGTGTATTCTTACTGATAGTCAGGGAAATGCTCATTTTAAAGACAATAAAATTGTTTTAATCTACCATATTGGCAGAAATTTTTAATTGATATATCCAGTAGTAGTAAGTATAGAGAAACAGATACTCTCTTAGTAATTGTGGGGTTTTAAAATTGTGGAGTCATTACCTAGATGAATCTGGTAATATTTATATACCTTTTAGAATGAAATATATTCTGAAATATATTCTTAATCTTTATTGACTATACCCTTCTTTAATCCTGAGCCTGGTACTTTGTCCTTATTTTACCTATGAGGAATAGAATTCAGAGAGAACAGACAGATGGCAGAATTAGAACTTTTATCCAGGTCTCCTAGTGCCAGTATAATGGCACTAGGTGCCAGAATTGTACTCTGTAATTGTTCCTAAATGAAAAAGTAGCATGAGCCAAAGTTTAGAGGTAGGTCAATGCATGTCATGTCTGGGGAATGATTAAGTAGTCCTGCATGATTAGAGGGTGGTTGAAGGGAATGCACCAAGAGATGGGACTGGAATAGCTAAGCTGAGATAAAATCATGCGTTAATGTTTTTCTTTTGTGAACACCGAAGATCCACCAAAGGTTTGTGAGCAGTGACTAACAGTGTGGCTTAGGAGTAAGATTTGAGGGAGGAAGACTAGATGGGTAAGGCAGTTGTTTAAGTGAGAAAATGAGGACTTCAAAATAGGCTGGCCAATGTGGGTTTGACAAGGAGAAGGCAGGGACAGGAGGCATGGAGGTGGAGTTGACCCAACAAAGAACCTGGCACCAGATACCTGAAAGAGATCGCTCTTAGCTTAACCTGGTGGGATTTGAAATCTATATTGAAGGTAGAGCTAACAAGAGATAAACAGATGGATCGGATTGGAGAAGAGAGGGCAGAGAGTAAGAAAAAAAAATGTTGGTTTTTGATAGAACAGGTGGGTGGATGGTAGACCATTCACTGACATTGGAAGACTTTGCAAGTAGAGAGATTAGATGTTAATAGTTCTGTTTTGACCTTGTTAAGTGTTGGGTGACTCTTAGACATCCAAGTGGAGATGTTAAGGCAGTTGTATAAAGGAGACTAGAATTTTAAAAAGAGAGGTATGGACTTGAGGCAGAGTTTGAGAGTGGTAAGCATCTATCTAGATTAGATGGTAGCCAAAGCCATGGGACTGAATAAAATCACTTAGGGAAAGAGAATGGATAAGGAGGTGGGAAAAGTGTTAAGGGATATTCTTGGTCACTCCAACAGTGAGAGAATGTATTATGGAAGAAGCTAACAAAACAGGCTGAGAAGAACTGGCTGATCAGGTAGAAAGAAAACCAGAGGACTATGGTACCCCCAGAAATTGGAGGAGGAAGTATTTCAAAAGGAGGGAGTAGTCAACTGTAAGAAATGCTAATTTAAGTTTTGATAAAGTGAGAGTAGAGAATTGGTCAGTGGCCTTGGGGGAGATAAAGTCCTTGGTGACCTTACTTAGCACTATTTCAGTGAAGTGATGGGAACAAAAATCTGAATGGAGTGGTTGAGAAAATGGATGAGGGGAAAGTCAAGGTATTCTTTGAGGAGTTTTGTTCTGGAAGGTAATGGAGGAATGCAGGGAGGGATGATAAGATAAAAATCAAATGATCAGATCTATTTTCCCCACTCAAGTATGAGGCCAGGTCATCAGGCTTAGAGTAAGCTAGTAGTTAAGTTGGCATTTTACTAGTAGAACAATGAAAGGAGGGACAGGGGTGTTTGCAAAGTGAAAAAACAGGGTTGTTCATGGAATTTAATCTGGGTAAAGATGGAAGTGAGAATACTGATTACAATGATAAAGGCAATGATTTTATATCTTGGTGAGATTGATGAATTGTTTGTGTAAGGATCTGCATTATAAGCGAGCATTCCAGGAGATATATGATTCATGTGGGCTGTGAGCGAGCCACTGTTGAAGCATTTGCAATAGCTTTGGGTCATAACGGAGTCTCGTCTTAGAGCAAATATCTGTTTTTCAAATTTCACAGTATATTTAAACACAAGCAGAGGTACTTATTTTTTAAAAAGTGAATCTAGGGGCACCTGGGTGGCTCAGTCATTAAGTGTCTGCCTTCAGCTCAGGTCATGATCCCAGGGTTCTGGGATGGAGCCCTGCAATCAGCTTCTGCTCAGCTGCTGGCCGGCTTCTCCCTCTCCCTCCCCTTGCTTGTGTTCCCTTTCTTGCTGTCTCTCTCTGTGTCAAATGACTTTTTAAAAATCTTTTAAAAAGGAAAGGTGAATTTACATCAGTGTGTAAGAAGATATTGGTCATCAACTTGTTAGTTTTAATTAGTTAATGGTTAGAGGAAAGGAGGTTAACAATTGTTGTGTCACAAATTTAGTTTTTAGGGGTGCCTGGGTGGCTTAGTTGGTTCAGCATCTGTGCAGGTCGTGATCTCAAGATCCTGGTAGGGCTCTTTGCTCAGTGGGAAGCCTGCTTCTCTCTCTCCCTCTGCCAGTACCCCTGCATGTGCTTTCACTCTTTCTCTGTCAAATAAATAAACAAATAAAATAAAAACACATTTAGCTTTTAAAGTATTAAATGAACAACTGTTGCATTGTCCCTGCATATATTATAATTTTTCACATAAAGTAATTGCTCAAGTATTTCTGGCATTTTGAATCTATAGGTGTATTTTAATTTCAATATTTTGCTCCCATCTGAAAATAAAAATTATATTCTAAAAACCTTTTTTCCCTGCAAGGAGATTCTGAAGTTCAATTTAATTTGGACAGTTTCTCATACTGAAAATGCCATCTTTAATTCCCTGAGTTATGCTTAATTATCCAGTTGCAACTTGTTCTCAGTAAAACTTTGTCTTTAATTTTAGCTGCTTGCCTTTGCTTGGGAAGCTATTACAGTTTTCTTTTAATGAATTAAATTTGCCCCTGTGTTGGAAGACTTGATGAAAAGTGGACTGAGTTGGCTAAACCACTAGGGATTTCTTTTATATTGAAACTCACTTATATGTAGCTTTTCACATACTTCTGAGCTTCTCTGAAAGAAATCTCATCAGATTAGTAGGGCCTATTAGAATTTTTTTAACTACCAAATTTGTATTATAGAAAAGTTAGAATGATTACTCTCTAATCTATTCTCTGCTAGCTAGTATTTAATAGTGAATTTGGGAGGACTTTTTTCCAAGTGTCTTATATCATTGTATTTTTACTATAATTATTGAATGCATTTGAACAGGTTCCTGGGGATTATTGTACATTGCTGATCCTTTTTTTTTTTTTTTTACAGCTTTAATCAATTACGGATATTATATATATGACCAACACTGGGGTGGGCTATAGGGAGTACAAATAAAGTACAAAGTGAGGTCCCAGAAAAAAAAATGTTTAACAAAAATAAATGAGGTACCAGATATTAGCATTCCTTTTTGATGTTTATATTTAGCCCCTCATTTTGCTTTTCACTTCTTAGTACTAACTAGCACTGCATGTTTTTTTTTAAAGATTTTATTTATTAATTTATTTGACAGAGAGAGAGAGAGAGATCACAAGTAGGCAGAGCAGCTAGAGAGAGAGGGGGAAGCAGGCTCCTCGCTGAGCAGAGAGCCCGATGCGGGACTGGATCCCAGGACCCTGAGATCATGACCTGAGCCGAAGGCAGAGGCTTAACCCACTGAGCCACCCAGGCGCCCCAGCACTGCATGTTTTAAACCAAATTATACTTCTTGCTGTTTTATAAATATTCGGCACTGATGTTTCTGTCTTTGCTATGCTGGTTCTCTTCCACCTTCTTTCCAATTCTGAGTCATCTTTCCTCACTAAGACTCATTTCAAATGCTATATCCTGCATGACATTTCTCCAGACACCTTCTTTATCCAATAAGTACCTTATAGTGCCACTTTCGTGTTTGCCCTGTTTTAAGTGTTATCCCCCTTCTTGAAATTAGCTCCTCAGGAGCAATGTCTCATTTTCCTGATCGTTGTGTATACCATGTATAGCTGGCATATAGTAATCACAAAATAATATTTGTTGAATTAAAGATCAGAAACAGCTAAGGAAAAATAACAGATATGACAAGAATAGCCAGCAGTCAAAGCTCTGCTGATAAGTGATAAATGTTGAGTTACCAGATAGGTGAGGACTTAAGCTGAGCCTCACACTCGGGACCTTAAAGTGAAACCAATCGGAGTGGGCTACTGAGTGTCTCAGTGAGTTAAGCCTCTGCCTTTGGCTCAGGTCATGATCTCAGGGTCCCGGGATAGAGTCCCGCATCGGGCTCTCTGCTCGGCGGGGAGCCTGCTTCCTCCCTCCCCTCTCTCTGCCTGGCTCTCTGCCTACTTGTGATCTCTCTCTGTCAAATAAATAAATAAAATCTAAAACAAAAACAAAAACAGCCAGAGTAAGTGCTGTGAGAATGATAAATTCCATTTTTAAATGGCATTAAAATGGATAAATATTGGGAGAATTCATAGTCATTGAATTTCCCTGGTTACAATAGAGTTACACTTTCCTTCATTTTATGAATGATGTAGCCTTTTCATACTGTGAAATACTAGAAACAAAATCCTGTCTAGACTAGAAAGCCTTCCTACATGTTCTTAGGGTAAGGATGTCTCTGTAGGTGATAACTAGCCATATTGTGAAAGACTATAAATCCCAATGAAGTGATCTGCCTAATAGTCCTTTTAAATGCAATTTGGGACCCTAAAGGTTGTTTTCATTCTCAGAGGCTTACAGCTGATCTCTGTTTATAACTCCAGGTTTTCTAAAGGATTGCCAGGTTCAGAATGAGGAAATAGGTGTTGAAGAGCTGCCAGAATGAGAATCACTGGAGTAGCCTGATTTAAAAAAAAGATTTCTGGGGGCTGTATATCCTGAGTAATAGAGAAGCCACATGTATGTGACTATGGCAGAACCAAGGTTCCCGAAGAAGAGGGAAACTGGTGTTGGCTGTCAAATGAAGGACGTAAAACCCCAGGGCCCTCAGTATTTTTAGGGGCCCATGAAAATGTTTTAATGTCTTTTAAAATCAGAAGGAAGAAAAGGAACTTCGATTAAGCAAAATGTTTTAACATATTTGTCTTAATACCAGAACAGTCACAAAATATCATTTTTGAATTTTTTATGGAGGAAGAACCACAAAGACAAAAGTATCCAGGGCCCACAGAAGTCACAGGGCAGCCCTGCCCAAGACCTACCCAAATTTCTCAAGATTGGTGCTAGACTGTGAAAGAGCTACAAATTTGGGCAGACATGTGATATTTTAATCTAGCTCTTCTCCCTCTCTGCATCCCAGTGTCTTCATCTGTATAATGAGTTGTTCTCTTTTTTCAAGTATGGGTCATTTATTTATTTAAGTAATCTCCATGCCCACCTTGGGACTTGAACTCACAGCCCAAGATCAAGAATCACATATTTTACCAACTGAGCTAGCCAGGCTCCCCTGTATAAGAGAAGTTTGGACCAGGCAACCTGTGAGGGCTTTTGCAGGCATACTTCCTTAAGTGAAATCTGGCATCAGACAAGTTCCAGGCTAAAGCAGATATCCAACATGACCTTAATGTGAATTCAGGTCATGTGATAACTGACGTAGACACAGAACAGGGCTGATACCCCCCCAATATTTTCTGTGTCCCGTTAGAACTAATTGTTCGGAAATGGTAAGAACATAAATTATGTGATATTAGCATAAAGTATGTGATATTAGCATGCAACTGGTAAAAGGCTAGAAGTAGTAAAATGCCTTGTATGTTTTAAGTACTCAGTAGTAAATATTTAATGTTTAAAATAATGATATAGGCTATTACTATTGGCTCGTTTTCTTAAGAGAAATCTGTATTTACCAGAGAAAGTATTAATCTGTGAGGTTTTTTTCTTATTCTTTACAGAAGAATAACTGAAAACATTTTGGGTTATATTTGGTTATGTGTTGGTTTTTCTGATGGGCAGTAAAGCCAAGTTTAGTGAGCTCCTAAAGAGGGAGAGGACCTAAGGGGATTGCCCACTGAAAACATTTTGGAGATGGTCATATCTAAAGTATTTCAGTCTCATTTCTGTAAATTGTAAGATTCTATAAATTAAGCCCAGAGCTCATTTAAATTGTTTCCTATTTATTTATAAGGTTTTATTCTTCTCTGTTTAATCCAAAATATGTGCTAAATTAAAATATTAAAGCAGTATGTCTCTTTGTATGTTGTCCATTTTTTAAGATTATTGTTGGCGAAGGGTCATTCCTTATTTGATGTTCTTTCTAGAATAAATCGACCTCTATATCACTTATATTTCTCCAACATCCTTCTTTTCTTAGGGATATCATACTGATAGAAAACAGGATGATTTAATGGATGCCTACAGAATATATGATTTGAAAGGTAAATTTGCTGAAGAAAAGTATTACAAATTGACAATGAAATTAAGCCTAGATTGCTTTGATTGTTTTTTTTTTTTTTACCCTGTCCACTAATTACAACTACTTAGATGTATATCAGAAGCACCTGAGGGGCACCTAGGTGACTCAGTTTGTTAAGCATCTGGCTCTTGATTTCGGCTTGGGTTGTGATCTCAGGGATCGAGCCCATGTTGGGCTCTGTGCTGGATGTGGAACCTGCTCGAGATTCTCTCTCCCCTCTTCTCCTGCCCCTCCCCCCACTTGTGCTCTCTCCACCCCACACCCCAAATAAATGAATAAAATCTTAAGGAAAAAAAAAATTCACCTGAACTACTTCTTAAAAATAAACATGTCTGTGCATCATCTAAGACCTGCTAGTGTAGTATCCATGGGCATGTAACCCCTGGATCTATATTCGAAAAAGATCCAAGGTCATCCTGATAGGCTGAAAACGGCTGCACTATGTAGTCAAGTAGAAGGAAGCATGGACTTTGGTATTATTAGATCTGAATCCAGAGTCCAGACCTGCCACAGTCTAAGTGTATAAGCCCAGATCTAGACCTATGACCAAGTTACTTACCTTTCTGAATTTCAGTGTCCTTGTCTATATAATAAGAATGGTAATTCTTTTTTTTTTTTTAAGAACAGTAATATTTTCTAAGGCTTAGAACTTGGTGGGGGTTGGTTAAAGGAGAAAATAGATGAAAAGTGCTTTACATACAGTAAAGTGATAGCTAGTGTTGATATTCTAGTAGCATGGCGTTATCCTCATTTTTCATCTTGACTTACGAAGAATGAGGTTTTTCTGTATCCAAAAGAATATTTATGCAGCACTTCCTCTAGTTCTCTTTTAATTAAGCAAATCTGCTTTGGGCTTTGAACTTTCCTCCAAATTTGCATTTGGACTACTCAGAGAATAGTGGCAGAGAAAATATGTGGCATCTTGCTTTTCAGTTTCTCTAGCATCCTCTGGAGTAGCTAATCACTTCTAGATCCAGTTTCAGAGTTATTTATTGTCTTATTTTAAGAACAGGTATTTGGTATATCATGGTTTGGGGACATGAACTTTACTTGCAAAACCGTAGAATAATGGGGTTTTGTCAGTGAAAGAACATACAGATGCCTAATTCTTTACCTGGCATCTCCATCATTAGTGTTTGTATGGTTAGTTCCGTAGATCTGTAAATGATAATGTTTCAAATTTCTTTTGAAACATCTCAGGTCAATTTAACTAATAGTGTAATAGTGTAGAACCATAAGAGAAAGAAGAGGAGAGAATACGGCACTTTTCCTAGTTACGGCCTTTTTGTAACATTATCCATTTATCCTTTTATTTTCAGTTGCTGCAGACTTGCCAGAATTATAAAGTATTGATTTCCTCCTTTTTTTTTTCTTAAATAGAGCATAGTGCTAAGCATGAATATTTAATTTACACGAACTTTGCCTAGCATTTAACAAGGCTATGGCTAGGTGCTTTTTTCCCTGAAATACGCGTTCACAATGCCGTCTCATGTGAAGGGGCTTCCCCTTTATTTATCTTGTTGGATTCATCATATTTGGAAAACACTGAATATATTAAATGTTGTTTCAAATTTAAAAATTGCAAATGCTGAAGGTTACATAAAACCATGCCATGTTTGATGTAGCCTTTCTACTTCTCTTGTTCAAGAACTGCCTTTAATATATCAGGAATAGTCTTCCATTATGTCTAGTTATTTGATTTTTTTTTTGTGTGAGTGTGTGAGTCTTTATTAGGCTTGCACCATTGCATATTTTTGGACCAGAACACCATGTAGAAAAATTTAATGCCACAACAGTTTTTAGGCAAGAAAATGCAGGAACTACAGTAGATGAGGATGTGAACCCTCATTTTAACCACTTTATTTAGTATGTATGTATGTAAACTCTACCCCCAACATGGGGTTCAAAGTCATAGCCCCAAGATCAAGATTTGCATGCTGTACCAACTGAGCCAGCCAGACACCCCTCATTTTAACCACTTACATACATTCAAAGATCTTTGACTGTAAATAGTTGCAGTGTTGGCATCTACTTTGCCTGAACAGCCATTCTGGTATAACACCTGTCAGTGAAGCATATTTAATTAGTCTATGAGGTATAGGCTCTGTGTGAACATACAAAAAGAGGAGACTGTTTCAGAGAATAATGTAGTTGGGAAAATATCTGGAGACCCTAAATACAATTGCAAGGTCACATTCACATACACACTCTTAATAGGGGCAATGTAGTGTAATGCTTGAGAGCATAAACTTTGGAACAAGGTTGCTGGGTCTGAAATCCCAACTCCTATACTAACTGTGTGACCCTGGGCAAATTATCTCAAAATAATTCAGTTTTCCCATCTGCAAAGTGAGATAATTGATTGATAACTATTGATTTGAAGTGTGTAGGGTTTTGAAATCCAAGCTAAGAAATTTGGGTTTGATACGCTGAGAAATAGGGAGTCACTGAAATTTTTTGGACAGGCAAGTTACATGGTGAAATTAATTGAGGAACATTATTTTAGTGACTGTATATGAATGGAGTAGGAGGGCCTAGAGGCAGGCAGCAGCTGGGAGACTGCCAGAACCATTTAAATGTGAAAGGTGTAACTGTGGTAGGTGTAACTGTAGGAGTGGAGATAGAGGACAAGACCAAAATATCACTGTGGAGAAAAAAAAAAATCATTCAGATTTCATGGTGGATTAGATTTGTTCTTTTAAATACCCCACTCCCTACAAATGGCATAATTCAGCAAAATCTTAGAAAATGCCTCTGTAGCAGCTCAGAGGAAATCTCCTGTAAGTGCTGTCAGAAATTATGAACTCTGGGGACTCCAGCTGGTAATGTGTGCGTTCACTTACAGCTTCCTTTGCCCCTTTATACACTAGAGCACACCAGGAAATATTGGCTTATCCCAGTAGGAAGTTTCTCTATAGGAGATGCTTAGTGAACTGAATGCCTTTGTTTAGAACTAATTGACCATTCTAAAACAACATTTTTTAAAAGAGCTTACTCAAATTAGGGAGACTTTAACCATCTGATAAGTCAAGAGACAAATCAGTCCTCTTCTAAGCAAGGTCAACAATCATGTTGAAGGAGGAGAAAAGGAGAAAGGGGAAGGCCCCATCAGTAAAAACAGACAGTTAACATTTTATTATAATATGAACATTGAACTATATCACTAATCTTTTCCTACATCGTGGTATTAGCCTGGTGATACCAACCTTTTTTTCAGTCCTTTTTGTTATAGAATGGAAGAATGTTAGGTTTATAAGATTATAAAGTAAAAGAATCTGCAATCAAAAAACAGTGTCTTGGTGTTTCAACCTGAATTTCTTTTTCTTAAAGTAGAAAAAAAGATGCTACCTATTCTTTAAACTTTCTGAGAATTTTGACTCAGATTTTTTATTATTATAAGTGATAAAGCATAATAACCCTGACAAAAAAATAAGAAAAGGACTAAAATTAGTTTAAGAGAAAATTCCTTGAAAATATATCTAGAGGGATAGAGACAATCGTTATTGTTGTTCCATATAAGTACATTTTAAGCCTAACAAATATATATAATAAGTTTTTTAAAAAATCAGTTAAATGAGGCTATTGTTTTCCCTTTAAAATTAACTCATTGTCATCTGGTCAGATGTTTCCAGCTGTTTAACTATCTGGCAAGCTATTTTCAGTGAGGAGAGGAATTTATCAGTAATTTCATGCTTTAGCTTATGTAGCAGGACAGTGGTAATAATTTTATTTTATCGTCAGTTACTTAATGGATTTAATTAAGTATTCTCTTTATGATCAAATGCATTACCACTCATCCCACTAGTATTAATGGTTTGGGTGGTGTCTAGCTATGTAAGAGAAGAAACTTTTACAAGATCTTTTGTCTTGACAAAAGGATCCATATATCCTTTCCTTTAGCCACAGTGTTAAGAGTTCACTGTTGATACAGAAAATTGCACTTTGTGGGGTAATATCCAGCTTGCTTGCTACTACAGTTAAATCATAAGGAAACCCTTGGATTTGGGTGAAGACAGCTCTTGCTTATAAATGCATTTCATCCTAGTAGATCGTATCTTGGCCCTTTGGCCCTGCTTAAATTTTACTCTAAGGTAAAACTCTGACTAGGCATGTGCTGTTGCTTTTCGTCTTCTTTTTTTTTTATAGTGTCATGTTAGTCACCATACAATATATCATTAGTTTTTGATGCAGTGCCATGATTCATTGTTTTCGTATAATACCCAGTGCTCCATGCAATATACTTCCTCCTTAATACACACCACCAGGCTCACCCATTCCCTTACCCCCACCCCCTCCCAAACCTTCAGTTTGTTTTTCGGAGTCCATCATCTCTTTTCTGTTGAGAGTTGGATGTTAGCTAAGAATGGGTGAGTGGGTAAAAGGTGAAAGATGAAACAATATCTTACCAGGTAGGATTAAAAGAATGGAATAATGACTTCAAAATTAAAACAAAATGCTCCTAGTAAGCAAAGCAAAAGCTACTGTTTACAATTTACAGAATTAATCAAATAATGGAAATGGATTAAAATATCTGTTTTTCCTGGAGGCATCGTTGGCTGTAGTCTAATTTCTACCTCTTTAAACTAGTTTTGGACATCATTTAATTAGTACTGGCTTAATTATAACTGAAATCATTCTTTCTCAAGCTTTCATGATATCCTAATCTTTTTAAAAACTGATTCAGATTCAGTAGATCTGAAGTCAGGATTGCATTTCTAACAAGCTCATAGGTGATAACAATGCTGCTGGTTAGTGGACCACATTTTGAGTAGTAAGAGTTTAAATAATTGTTCTTATTACCTGTGGTTCCTGTTTCCTTATTCTGTGTTTGCCTTTTTGCCTATAAGATTAGCTGTTTGCCCTTTATTTTGCGAGTTCGAACTCTTTCATAATGCTTATTTATTCAGCGACAAGATTGCATCTGGAAGACTCACCTGTTATTAGTGGAAACTTCATTTGTCTCAGAGCTGTAGTGCTGTGCCTCAGAGGAGTCTCACTGCTTTTGTGTGCAAGAGCAATGAATCACTGACAGCACTTGACTAACGGAAACCTTTCCATTTAACTGTGGTGATGTGGAAGAAGCATGGGTTATAAAGTAGGACTTGAACTGTATGATCTTGGTCAGGTTACTGAATTTCTTTGGTTCTCAACTCATTATTCTGTAAAATGAAAATACCTATATAAGGTTTTGGGATAATGATTAGTAGTAATATATATGAAGCACTGAGTATCTACAAGGAAGGAGGCATTTAGTAAAAAGTAAGCATTCCAGTCACTGAATGGAATGAAACAAACATTAAAACTATTTAATTTTCTTAGCATCAGGTATTTTATTACCATTGTAATGGTAAGGAGACAAAAAAAATGTGTGGATTATTGTCTATGAAGAAAATTTGGGGCTAAATTAGGTTTTTCAAGTTTTTTATATTTCTGTTTGACTTCCTGTTTTTTAAAAAATAATTCATTTGATTTCTTCAGTAGACTTAGAGCCAAATCACTTTTCTGAGTGTCTGTTAGAATCTCTGTGGTTCAGAAAAGAAATTAAGTTTTACATTCTTAACTTTATTTTGAATAACAGAGTTAATAACTCATTTATCCTGATTTACCTGAATTTTTGAGGTCAAGATATGCCCAAATAGTGACATATTCAAGGATTCATTTGTGTCCTTTCTGTCAGTATAGAGGAGAATCATTAGGAACAACACAGCTGGTACCTTGAGGAACATGACATAAAATTGGCATTGCCTGCTAAGCCTGAAAAAAGCCAACACTTGTTCAGCTGCTAATTTTTTCAGGCAGAGTCTTTAATTTGGCCCCAAATGACTGCAGTTTACCATAGAAGTATTTTTATTTGCTGCCAAAATCCCTTACAAAACTTAGTGCCTTCTGAAACACAAACATATAGACTATATTGTTTCCTTGCTTTTTTTTTTTTTTAAGTTTCCTTTTCCTCACTCACATTACTTGGTTTCCTAATCTTGGCCATAAAATGTTTGCCCAGTTAGGTGCTTCATAACAGAGATCCTTTCCAATAGCAGATGCATTCCAGGATAACCTATTAGCTGTATTATATAATCAGAAGCGCTAGCTGATGGGGTATTCATCTGTAAGAAAATATTCTCTTAGTACCCCTGGGCTTAGCAATATAGATCCTCAATATCATTTGTCTCACTTCAAAGCTAATTGAAATCAGCCAGCCTATGTTTCAAAATATCTACACATATTACCAACCATCTGGCTGCTTGCAAATGATGAAGACATTTAATATAAAACCTGGTTAATGCACTAGCTTCTCACCCCTAGAGAACAAATCTTGCCTAGGACACACATACTCTTCTTTTAGTATTAGTCTGCAGTAGAGGGCAGTCTTTTCGGTCCCCAGACTCGTAACAATTTGATGTATTCACTCTCAGGTGACTGACCATGTGATAGATATTCAGAATGATCATTGAGGGACTCATTCAGAACTGCAATGACAGAAGCAGAAGGTTTATGTATACCATCAGGGATAGAATATCTAGAGTGCATTGTGTGTGGGTAAAGGGCATATGTGGCTATTTTTTAGTAACTAAATGTAATTTTATTATGAAGATAATGCTGGATGAAATGTGGCTGTAGTAGGAAATTTGTAATACATATATTTTCATTTAACATTTTGTTATTTACTAGTCTTTCAATTTTTAAATTAAGTTTATATATGCATTATTTTTAGCAAAACTGAGATTCTATATGTAGTTTTTCTTTTTAAACTTAGTTATATTTTACATTTTTCTTTTAAATTTTTTATTTTAATTACAGTTAACATTACAGTGTTACATTAGTTTCGGGTGTATAATGTGGTGATTCAGCACTTCCATATATCACCTAGTACTCATCACAGGTGTACTCCTTAATACCGATCGCTTGTTTCACCCATCCCCCTCCCGGTAATCATTAGTTTATTCTCTGTAATTAAGGCTCTGCTTCTTGATTTGTCTTAGGAACACATTTCAATGTCATTAAATAACCTCTCCATTTCAATGACTTTCATGTTGCTATACTGTCTTAAGTTACCAGTGGGACGTTTATTTCGTCTCTCATTTCCCTATTATAAATAACACTGAAATGAACATCCAGTGAAAATTTTTTCTGCATAGAAGTTAATCATTGACCATATTATTGCTTTCCATTAAGGTAAATTGTTAGAAATTAATTAAAAGACATGAAAGTTTTTAATGTGATGTATTTCTTTTGTTTCTTTGTGTGTTTGGGGGATGTTTTATATGTGCCTCATCACAATTGAGAAAGCTTGTACTTTTTTTTGTACTTCTCTTGATGCTGTGTAAAATACCGCATCACCTAGCCAATAGCTAGGCCTGGGCATATTCTTTCCATTGCTATTTTAGAGCAATTTGATAGATGATTAACTGGTTCCTCAATTGTTTTAATTTGAATTTCTATGAAGTTTAGTGAGGTAGCATACTATAATTATTTTTGCTGAGTTTCAGGTAAATTTCTCCTATACCTATATATACTAACCATACATTAATAAATGGGAAGTATTCCCTATACAAGTGCTGTATTCTAAGTGGTAATAAGTAACGGGATTGTAGTGGGTTTTTTTTTTTTTAAGATTTTATTTATTTATTTGAGAGAAAGAGAGAGTGAGAGAGAGCATGAGAAGGGAGAAGGTCAGAGGCAGAAGCAGACTCCCCACGGAGCTGGGAGCCTAGTGAGGGACTCAATCCCAGGACTCCAGGATCATGACCTAAGCTGAAGGCAGTGGCTTAACCAACTTAGCCAGCCCCCCAAATTGTCGGTTTTTAAAGAGATTACATTTGTCCTGCTATCTTGAAGCTGCTGTGTAAATGTTGTAATTTCAAATAAAAAAAATCTGAATACTTAGTACATTTTTGTTAATCAGCTCTCTAAAACAAAATAAATTTTACCAAGATCTCCATCATCTTTATTGGATTTCTCATGAAGAATTTTAACTGCTTTTTCTTTTCACCAAAGAACACTACTTTTACACTTTTTCCTACTAGTTAACCTTGGCCACATTTTCTTCTTCCCACTGCCCTTTGGAAAAAACAGAAGTCCAGTTATATTTTGCTTTTGTCATGCTTAAGTTGCTAACATCTATAAATTTTAATCTTTTATGTTTATTCTTTTGTGGAAAAGGTAAGGAGTGTTGATGTCCACACTCTACTCTCAATATATAAGAAAAATATTTGCATATAGTCAAAAAGAAAATTAACAATTATAATAACATTATAGTATTGCTTATTTATAAGTGAATTTTACTATATAAATTTATAGTGTAAAATAGTAGATCTACTGAATTCAGAGTCTTAATTATTAATTAATATTAATTAATAAATTAATAATGAGGGTAAAGTGCTTTGAAGATGAAGAGTACTTTTTGGTTTTGTTTTTTGAATTTTTTTTTTTTAGTAATCTCTACACCCAACTCACAACTCACAACCCTGAGATCAAGATTAAATGTTCTTCCAACTGAGACAGCCAGGTACCTCTAAAGATGAAGAGTACTTTTTGGGTGCTTTTATGTATTAATGTAGGTGGAGTTTTATGGTTTTTACAGTCTCTCAATCAAGTAGATATTTTAGTCTTTTTTCAGTCCTCAGTCCAGACTCTTGTGGTTTAAAAGTGTTGATGAAATTTTAACATAGAAAGTACTGTGACTGAGCTTGCATTAATGGCAGCTTTACACCCTACTAGGAAGTAGTTTTAAGAAATAAGGTTGATTTTCATTTCCAGTGAAATGAAATATGTGTATATCCTGCTTAAAGGATGCCTACTATATGATATCTGACACCAGAGTGCATAAAACTAGTTTATAACTATTTCATTCACCAGATGAACCAGGATCATATGTCTAGAGAAGTAATGTTACAATGATTTGCTTCCCTTGTGGTCCTCTCTAGTAAATAAATAAGAAAAGCTATACTTCCTGCCTGTTAACAGTAAAATTTAATCTTTTTGTGATAATTCTGACTATTGAAGAATTTTAGGATCATCAGTCATTTACTAGATCATCTCATTTCCAAACTTTTTATATCATCTGCCACTAGTTTAGTTAAGATCTCATTACCATCTACTTGAACTACTAGAATTGCCTCCTAACTAATCTCCCTACTTCCGTTCATTCTCCATATTGTAGTTCATTTTACTAGCACAGATATATTAATCTTAATCTAGAGTATAGATATGATTATTATCCTTCCATTTAAAATGTATATTTTATCAGCCATACTCTTAGGCCCAGCTAGCATTCAATAATTTACATAATTTAATCCTAACTTAATATTACAGCATTATTTCCCACCTCTCTATGTCTCACTATTTGCTTTCTTACCTTTACAACCTTTCCTTGAATAGCTTAGAATGCCCTTCATTTCTTTGTTTGTACCAGTCCCAGAAATAACTCATACTCACTTGGAGGAGGGAAATGAGGAGTATTCAAATAAGTCCCGTTCAGCCAGGGATTAAATGCAATCTGTACATTGAAATGTACAGAAATGGGTGAAATGGGTGGCAGTGCTGCCAACACAGAAAAATTTATTGCCTTCTGGTCTGGTAAACCACAAATGAGAAACTAAGAAACTGGGAATGCCTAAGAGAGTATAGCTTGCAAGGGAAGGAGTCAGACAAGAGATTTCTGAATTTTTGTCCTGCCTATACTATGACTCACCTTTGAATCATCTGTGCCCAAAATAGACTCAGATCAGCCTAACTAAAAACAAAAGATCTGCACAAGAAAAAAGTTTACACTCAGAGATTAGCTAAGAAAATGAACTACTAAAACAAAGGAAACAATGCTCATTAAATAAAAATAACAGAATCCAGATTCTCCACAACTCAAGACACAATCCCAAATTAGCTTGATATGCAAAGAACCAAGAAAATAGAACATATTCTCAATCAGATCACCTTGAAAATGAACCAGGTGTTGGAATTTACATATAAGGATTTTAAACCAGCTATTATAACTATTATCAGTGAAGTAAAAGAAAACAGGTTTTCAGTGCATGAAAATCTCAGCAGAGAAATGGAAAATCTTGGCAGAGAATAGAAAAAACAAAAAGATCAGATTGAAGTTCTAGAACTGAAAAACACACTTTTGAAATGAAAAATTCACTGGATGGGCTTAAAAGGTGATTGAACCTAAGAAGAAAAAGTAGGTAATCTCAAACAGGTCAACATTAATTATCCAGGATAAAAGCAGGGAGAAAAAAGATTAGGGAGAAAATGAAAAAAGGCTCAAAGATCTATTAGATGGTGTTTAATAATTGACTTCTCATCAGAAACCACTGAGGACAGAAGAGAGTAGAAAAGTGTCTTTAAAGTGCTGAAAGAAACTTGTCAATCTAGAATTCTGTATCCAGCAAATATATTAATCAGTAGTGAAGGCTGGACTTACCATTGTCATCATTTTACAGGTATACAAATATCAGATTGTTACATCTTATATATTTTTTAAAGATTTTATTTATTTATTGACAGAGACAGAGAAGGAATACAAGCAGGGGGAGTGGGAGAGGGAGAGGGAGAGGGAGAAGCAGGCTTACTACTGAGCAGGGAGCCCTATGTGGGGTTCTATCCCAGGACTCTGGGATCATGACCTGAGCCGAAGGCAGACGCTAAACGACTGAGCCACCCAAGTGCCCCTGCTACACTGTATATTGAAATTAATATAACGTTATGTTAATTTTATTTCAATTAAAAAAAGAATGAAGGCAAAATATATTTTTAGATACAGAGAATTTTTACCAAGAAACCTACACCATATGAAATGGTGAAAGAAGTTCTTCAGGCTGAAGATAAATGGTTTTAGATGGAAATATGAATAATCATTAAAGGATAAAGAATATCAGACATTCTAAATATCTGGGCAAAATAAAAGACTAGTTTGGGTTTTTTTTTAACTTTTAATTTCTTTATAGACTAACCATTGAAAGCTAAAATTACAACATTGTCTTACAGGATCTATGATATGTAGAGGCCTATAAGATTGCAAACAGTCTATAGTTTATGAGAAATAATCCATTATTAACTGTAAGTAAGCTATGAAAGCATGGATATATAATTCCTAGGGACAACTGCTATTAAAAATAATGCTGGGTGTGGTGCTAAAACAATGAATTCTGTTATGCTAAAAAGAAAAAAAAAATAATGCAAAATATAATAGCTAAAATCCAAAGGGAAAATTACACTGGAATTCAATAACAATATAAAACAAACATAAATATGTATGTACTCAGTAGCAGGGCTTCAAAATACATGAAAAATCAATACAATTATAGGGCAAAATAGACAATTTTACAATCATAGTTGATTTTAACACCAACTTCTCATCTATTGATGGAACTAGGCAAAAGAAGAAATCCAGCAGACACATAGATTATATGATGAGTACTGTCAACCACCTAGTCTTAATTGCTTTCATAGAACAGTATACCAACTAGTGGCAATGCACTGTTTCAGGTGCATCTGGTATGTTTACCGAAGTAAATTACATCTGCACCAAAAACCAAACCATGTATTTAGAAAGGTTGGAATTACAGAGTTATCTGACCACAATGAAATTTAATTAGAAACAAATAACAATCAGAATCAGAAGAACACATAAATGAGTACTGAGTCAAAGAAGAAATTACAATAGAAATTTTAAAGGATTTTAAACTGATAATTAAAATACAACAAATATGAATTTGTGGGATGCAGCCAATGTAGTGTTTAGATGGAAATGAATAGCTTTAAATGCCTATATCACACAAGAAGAAAGGTCAGAGATTGATGGTCTATTTGACAAGCTGATCTAAAATTTATATTGAAATGTAGTGGGACTTGAGGAACCAAAATAACATTGCAAAAGAAGAACAGGAGGACTTATACTGCCTGATATCCACACTTAATATAGCCTACAATAATTGAGATGGTGTGAAACAGTATAAAGGGAAACAAGTGGAAAAGAACAGAGGCTGCAGAAATAAACCCACCCCTATATATTTAATTCATTTTCTTAAAAAACAAAAATTCCAAGGCTGTTCAATAGGCACAGAATAAGCTTTTCAACAAATTGTTTCTAGAACAACTGGAGGGCTATGCACAAAGGAAAAAAAAAAAAAAAAAAACCCTCAACTCCTACCTTACACTATGTAAAACTATTAACTCAAAGTGGATCATAAGTCTAAATATAAAAACTAAAAATATAAAGCATAAAGGAACATTTTAGTGATCTTGGGTTTATTGAAGATTTCTTATATTTGACACAGAAAGTGTAATATATTTTTAAAGAAATCAATAAACTAGATTTCATCAATTCAAAAATCTAAGCCGGAGGGCAGCAAACTATGTCCTGTGGGCCAAATCCAACTGCTCGTTTGCTTTTCTAAATAATGTTTTTCAGGGGCGGGCACACAGTCATGCTTATTTGTTTACATGTTGTCTATGGCTGCTTTCATATTATAATAGCAAGAGTTGAGTATAGAAATCATATGGTCTTTATTACCTGGCCCTTCTTAGAACAAGTTTGCCAGACCCCCAACTTAACTTTAAAAAAAAGGAGAAGTATTTTAAGTGGAACAAAACAAAAATAAGAAATTGATAGCAGAAATCAATTAAATTGGAAAAAAAAAAAAAAGTAAAGGAAAAACCAGTGAAACCCATACCTGGTACTTTTGGGGGGGAGGGTGTAATTCATGAGAGAAGACCCAAGTTAGCAATATTGGGAATAAAAGAAGGGACATGATGCCAGACACTTCTGACAGTAAAAAGGATAATAAGGGAATATTGTAAGGAGCTTCATGCAGTAAATTTGACAATCTATATGTAATGGGCAAATTCCTTGAAAGACCTAGATCTCTAAAACTGGTCCAAAATGAAATAGAAAGCTTGGAACTACTTATATAGTAATTTTTTTAAATGTAATGAATGATTTAAAATCTCCCAGGCCTAGATGGCTTTACTGGTGAATTCTATAAAATATTTTAAGAAAAAAAAACTAATGTTATAAAACTATTTCAGAATATAGATAAGGAAGAAATACTTTTCCTATACATTTTATGAGTACAGTATTATCTGATTCCAAAACCAAAAGAATACAAGAAAAGGGAACTATATTCCTTAGGAAAATAAATGCATAATTCCTTACAAAATACTAGCTAATTGAATCCTACATTTTTAAAAATTGGGTAATACATTTATCCTAGGAATGTAAGGTTGGTTTAACATCTGACAGTCCATCAGCATGATTCATCATTTTAATGGAATATAGGAAAAAGGGGCACCTGGGTGGCTCAGTCAGTTAAGCATCTGCCTTCAGTTCAGGTCGTGATCTCCGGGTCCTGGATGGAGCCCCACATCTGGCTTCCCTGCTCAGCAGAGAGTCTGCTTCTCCCTCTTTCTCTGACCCTCCTCCCCATTTGTGCTCTCTCGCTGTCTCAAATAAATTTTTAAAAAATTGTTTTTAAAGAATATAGAAAAAACCCACTGGGTGGCTCAGTGGGTTAAGCCGCTGCCTTCGGCTCAGGTCATGATCTCAGAGTCCTGGGATCGAGTCCCGCATCGGGCTCTCTGCTCAGCAGGGAGTCTGCTTCCTCCTCTCTCTCTCTCTGCCTGCCTCTCTGCCTACTTGTGATCTCTGTCAAATAAAATAAATAAAATCTTTAAAAAAAAAAAGAATATAGGAAAAAAAGAATAACATTTCAATAAATGCAGAGAGAACATTTGACAAATTTCAGTACCTTTTTGGGATAAAAGTGTCTGCAAAGTAGTATTGTAAGAAAATTTCCTCAACCTGATTGGAGTTATCTACACAAAACAACAATAAAACAAACAAAAACACCCTTACAGATGAGCTTTATATTTGATGGTGAATGGACCCAATTCTCTCTACTTAAGATCAAGAATAAGGCAAAGATGTCCAATGTCACCACTTTCATAATGATTTTCTAGAAATCTTACCAGTGCAATAAGGCAAAAAATAAATAATAAAATAAAAAATAAATTAATTAAAGGCATAGTAACCTTATTATCATGTGTGGAGAAAACCTAAATTACTTTTTTAAAAGTAAATAAATTTAGTAAAATTGCAGTATACATAGTTAATATATAAAAATCAATTTCCATGTGCCAGCAGTACACAATTAGAAAATAAAAATTTAAAAACAATCCCATCTAAGGAAACAAAATATTTAGGATAAACTTAACAAAAGATATTAAAGACCTCTGTACCAAAAGGTGTAAAATATTGCATTGGGAAACTAAAGATCTAAATAAATAAAACAATATACTGTGTTGAATCAGAAGACTAAATATTGTTAAGATGGCAGTCCTCCCCAAATAGACTTACAAATTCATCGTAATATCAGTCAGATTCCAGTAGGCTTTTTTGAAGATATTGACAAGGTGGCTTTAAAATTTATAGAGATACATAAGGATCTAAAATAGCTAAAACAATTTTGATAACGTATAAAGCTGGAAGATAAACTACTTGATTTGAAGATTTACTATAATGCTATAGTCATCAAGACAGTCTGATACTGACAAAATGATAGGCATAGATCAATGGAACAGAATAAGAATCCAGAAATAGATCCACACACATATGGTAAATTGCTGTCAGGTTAATGCAGTGGAGAAGAATCTTTTCAAGAGATAGTGCCAAAACAAGTGGACAGTTTGTATGGGCTAAAATGAACCTTAACCTTAAACAGCACTTACAATTGGACTTAAATCATAAAACTAAATGTAAAAGTTAAAGCTAATTAACTTCTTGAGGAAACCATAGGAAAAAAATCTGTGTAACACAGGTTAGGCAAAGTTTTCTTTAAAAGAACATCAAAAGTATAAACTAAAGGAAAATATTGATAAAATGTACTTTATCAGAATTAGAAACTTGCTTTTGTAAGATGCTTAAAAAGGCAAACCAAAGACTACAAGAAAATTTTTGTAAAACATATATTTGATAAAGGACTTATAAAGAACTTTTATAACTCAAGACAAGTCAATTTATTTATTTATTTATTTATTTATTAAAGATTTTATTTGTTTATTTGACAGAGATCACAGTAGACAGAGAGGCAGGCAGAGAGAGAGAGGGAAGCAGGCTCCCCGCTGAACAGAAAGCCCGATGCGGGACTCTATCCCAGGACCCTGAGATCACGACCCAAGCCGAAGGCAGCGGCTTAACCCACTGAGCCACCCAGGCGCCCAGACAACTCAATTTAAAATGGACCAACGATGGGAGCATACACTTAACCATAGATATGTGAGTGATTATTAAGCCTATGGAGAGATCCTCATCACTTGTCTGATAAATGCATGTTTAGTAGAAAAAGATCAATAATGTCAAATTTTGAGGAGGTTCCAGTTGGAACTCTCATATATTGCTAGTGGGAATGCAGATTGGTGTAACTATCTTTTAAAAATGTATGGCAATACCATATGAAGTTAAAAATACACTCACAATTTGACCTAGCAATTCCACTTTAAGGTATTAACCCAAGCAAAATGGAAACACATGCTCACCCAAAAATGTGTTCAAATGTTTGTAACAGTATTATTCATAATAGATAAATACTGGTGAGTGAATAAACAAATTGTCTTATATCCATTAGATGGAATCCTACTTGCATTAAAAAGGAGCAAAATAGAAATATACAAAACAACTTGAATAAATCTCAAAAACAATGTGCTGAGTGAGAGAGGTCAAACATCAATACAAGGCTGACCCTTGGACAATACAGGATTGAACTGCACAGGTCCACTTCTATGCAGATTTTTACAATATACACAGTATAGTACTGTAAATGTATTTTCTTTTCCTTATGATTCTCTTAATAACCTTTTCTCTAGCTTTGTAAGAAGACTATAGTATGTAATGTATATAACGTACAAAATATCTGCTGTTTATGTTATTGATAAGACTTCTGGTCAGTAATAAGCTGTTAGTACTCAAGTTTCAGGGAGTCCAAAGTCATATGCAGATTTTTTGACTGCATGGCAGGTCGCCTCCCCTAACCTCTATGTTGCTCAAGTGTCAACTGTAGCATGTGCTATATGATTCCATTTATGTGAAATTCTAGAAAAGGAATATCTATAAGTGACTGAAAGCAAGTTTTGGGGGCCAGGAGTTGGGGGGGAGAAGATCGAGTGCAAAGTGGGACAGGGAACTTTTTTGAGTGAGGGAATTGGTCTGTGTCTTTCTTGTTGTAGTGGTCACAAAATTGTATGCAATTAACAAAAATGATCATACTCCACATTTTAAATTGGTGGATTTTATTGCTGTAGATAATGCCTTTAAGAAGAAAGGAAAATAAATCCTCCTCACCCTTTAAGCCTAGGTTTATGCTGCCCATTTATAAAAATTTCCTTTATTCTTTCTGTTGGAAGCAGTGTTTGACTTCTTAAACTCCCAGATCTCTATCAGTAAATCTTAGGGTGCTATTTTTGTTTTGTCATTTTGTATATTTTAACTCCCCTACTAGGCTAATTCCTTTGGGGGCCAGGATTATTTCTAATTTTATCTTGTATCCTCTGGTCCAATTTTTGCATATCTTGTTATTTCTTTCTCTCAAAAGCAGTGGCTAGAACATTATTCCATTTAATGAAGGGCTCCAGTTAATTGGATTTCAGTTTTTTCTGTCTGCAAATGTACTACTTTGGAAATGCATTCAGCATAGGGAATTGTGATCTCACAACTTCCTTTAAGCATCAAATGAATTCCTCCTCCACCCCAGACTCAAGTTTATGTGTTCCTTTAAAAAGTTTCTCATGGCTGATCAATGAAAAAAATTATTTTTGCTATCACTAAACTCAAGGAGATATTACATGATGGGACATTGGGACAACTCAAATAACTCAGTCTGAGATTTTGTGAAAGAGGTAGAAATGTTCTCTGATTAGATGTTGCTCATATTATTTTCGATAAAAGTCAAATGTGTAACATTAAATTTGAATTCATTGACGACCTTTTCACAGGACTTTTGGGATAACATTGCCCTGGTTTGTTTGATGATCTACACACAAATTTAGAGTTTATTGAAGAGAGCAGGTAACTAAAATATCCCTTGTTTGGTTTCTGTCAAATAACAGCAAGCAGACTTTTAGAATAAGCCAGATTTAATCAACTTTTAATCAAATTCTCTCATGAGTCTTGGATATGGATGTATTCTATACTATTGAGTCCAGGGAAAATCCACATACTTTAGGTGACAGAATTGTATAAATGGAAAAACTGACATTTATAAAAAATGTTAGGAGCCTGATATATCTTTTTGTCCAAACTTAGGGCTACTCCACTTCCCCATGAAAAGTACCTGAAGGCAGGCCAATTTTTAATTTTCTCAGAAAGAGCTTTGCATCCAACATTCTTGAACATGTAGTCAGCTGAGACACACAGTTCTATATGAAATATGCAAAAGAAATCATTGAATCTGAAAATGTTTTAAAATGTAGGAAAAGTAACAAAAGGAGAATTTTAGAGACTGAGAAGCCTGACGTAAAGTCCCAGCTCAGCTACCCAATGCCTCTTACAGTATAAAGTTGAAGGGTTGCTCACTTTCCGAGTCTATTTCTGCAGCTATGAAAATGGAAGAGAATTCTTTATGTTTATTTTTTAAGTTCAGTGGTTATATATTTTAGTTCCGACCAGTTTTTCACACCCAACAATTACTAGCTCCTTTCCCCATACTTGATTATAAAAAATATGAGTCTTGGGGCATCTGGGTAGCTTGGTTGGTTGAGCATCCGACTCTTGATTTTGGCTTAGGTAATGATCTCAGGGTTGTGAGATTGAGCCCCTCATTGGGCTCTGTGCTAAGTGTGGAGCCTGCTTAGGATTCTTTCTCTCCCTCTCCCTTTTCCCACCCCTACCCCTGCCTCGCATGCATGTGCACTCACTCTCTCTAAAAATAAAATTAAAAAAAAAAATTTAACGCTCATTTAAAAAAAGTATGAGTCTTGTAAAAGGTGTATAATCTTGCCAAGATGAGGTACTCTATATTAATGAAGAAATGCTTTATGAAGGAAACAAAGTGTTTTATATTATTTTTAATGATTATTAATTTTTAATATGAATTCTGATCAAACATGTTTATAGTAGTTCCTATTGAATAATGGTCACAGGCATAATAAGTCATTATATTATTTCGCCTAGTATTTATATGCTGAGATAGTAATTTTGCTGTTACTAAGTCAACATCATTTAGCCAAAATTGAACTCACACCTGTGATGTCTTTTTTTTTTTTTAAGATTTTATTTATTTATTTGACAGACAGATCACAAGTAGGCAGAGAGGCAGGCAGAGAGAGGAAGGGAAGCAGGCTCCCTGCTGAGCAGAGAGCCCGATGTGGGGCTCGATGTGGGGCTCAATCTCAGGACCCTGAGATCTCAACCTGAGCTGAAGGCAGAGGCTTTAACCCACTGAGCCACCCAGACACCCTGCACCCCTGTGGATGTCTTTGTGGAGCCATAGAACCTTCCCTGTATAGAATTTCATCTGAATTTAATGTTGTATGCTACCTTAAGCCATAGTATTCCTTGATTTGTGTAACATTCTCAAAACTTTGCTGAAACATCATTTAAATATGTGTTGTTCTGAAACATTTTATGAGATAAATTAATCTTCCATGCCTGAGAGGCAGTGCACCGTAATACTGGGGTCAGCAAACTTTCTGTATATGGGCAAGATCATAAATAGGTTAAGCTTTGTAGGTCAGTCTGTGCACCTATTCAGTTGTGCCTTTATAGCAGGAAAGCAGTTGTAGACAATATGCAAATAATGGGTGTTCCTGTGTCCAGTAAAACTTTATTTACAAAAAGACAGTTAGTTGTCTATTTATTTATTTATTTATTTATTTATTTTTTTAAATTTTGTTTTTTTTATAAACATATATTTTTATCCCCAGGGGTACAGGTCTGTGAATCACCAGGTTTACACACTTCACAGCACTCACCAAAGCACATACCCTCCCCAATGTCCATAATCCCACCCCCTTCTCCCAAACCCCCTCCCCCCGGCAACCCTCAGTTTGTTTTGTGAGATTAAGAGTCACTTATGGTTTGTCTCCCTCCCAATCCCATCTTGTTTCATTTATTCTTCTACCCTCTTAAGCCTCCATGTTGCATCACCACTTCCTCATATCAGGGAGATCATATGATAGTTGTCTTTCTCTGCTTGACTTATTTCGCTAAGCATGATACGCTCTAGTTCCATCCATGTTGTTGCAAATGGCAAGATTTCATTTCTTTTGATGGCTGCATAGTATTCCATTGTGTATATATACCACATCTTCTTGATCCATTCATCTGTTGATGGACATCTAGGTTCTTTCCATAGTTTGGCTATTGTGGACATTGCTGCTATAAACATTCGGGTGCATGTGTCCCTTTGGATCACTACATTTGTATCTTTAGGGTAATACCCAATAGTGCAATTGCTGGGTCATAGGGCAGTTCTATTTTCAACATTTTGAGGAACCTCCATGCTGTTTTCCAGAGTGGCTGCACCAGCTTGCATTCCCACCAACAGTGTAGGAGGGTTCCCCTTTCTCCGCATCCTCGCCAGCATCTGTCATTTCCTGACTTGTTGATTTTAGCCATTCTGACTGGTGTGAGGTGATATCTCATTGTGGTTTTGATTTGTATTTCCCTGATGCCGAGTGATATGGAGCACTTTTTCATGTGTCTGTTGGCCATCTGGATGTCTTCTTTGCAGAAATGTCTGTTCATGTCCTCTGCCCATTTCTTGATTGGATTATTTGTTCTTTGGGTGTTGAGTTTGCTAAGTTCTTTATAGATTTTGGACACTAGTCCTTTATCTGATATGTTGTTTGCAAATATCTTCTCCCATTCTGTCAGTTGTCTTTTGATTTTGTTAACTGTTTCCTTTGCTGTGCAAAAGCTTTTGATCTTGATGAAATCCCAGTAGTTCATTTTTTCCCTTGCTTCCCTTGCCTTTTGCGTTGTTCCTAGGAAGATGTTGCTGCGGCAGAGGTCGAAGAGGTTGCTGCCCGTGTTCTCCTCAAGGATTTTGATGGATTCCTTTCGCACATTGAGGTCCTTCATCCATTTTGAGTCTATTTTTGTGTGTGGTGTAAGGAAATGGTCCAATTTCATTTTTCTGCATGTGGCTGTCCAATTTTCCCAGCACCATTTATTGAAAAGGCTGTCTTTTTTCCATTGGACATTCTTTCCTGCTTTGTCGAAGATTAGTTGACCATAGATTTGAGGGTCTATTTCTGGGCTCTCTATTCTGTTCCATTGATCTATGTGTCTGTTTTTGTGCCAGTACCATGCTGTCTTGATGATGACAGCTTTGTAATAGAGCTTGAAGTCCGGAATTGTGATGCCACCAACGTTGGCTTTCTTTTTCAATATCCCTTTGGCTATTCGAGGTCTTTTCTGGTTCCATATGAATTTTAGAATTATTTGTTCCATTTCTTTGAAAAAGATGGATGGTACTTTGATAGGAATTGCATTAAATGTGTAGATTGCTTTAGGTAGCATAGACATTTTCACAATATTTATTCTTCCAATCCAGGAGCATGGAACATTTTTCCATTTCTTTGTGTCTTCCTCAATTTCGTTCATGAGTACTTTATAGTTTTCTGAGTATAGATTCTGTGTCTCTTTGGTTAGGTTTATTCCTAGGTATCTTATGGTTTTGGATGCAATTGTAAATGGGATTGACTCCTTAATATCTCTTTCTTCTGTCTTGCTGTTGGTGTAGAGAAATGCAACTGATTTCTGTGCATTGATTTTATATCCTGACACTTTACTGAATTCCTGTATAAGTTCTAGCAGTTTTGGAGTGGAGTCTTTTGGGTTTTCCACATATAGTATCATATCATCTGCGAAGAGTGATAATTTGACTTCTTCTTTGCCGATTTGGATGCCTTTAATTTCCTTTTGTTGTCTGATTGCTGAGGCTAGGACCTCTAGTACGATGTTGAATAGCAGTGGTGATAATGGACATCCCTGCCGTGTTCCTGACCTTAGCGGAAAAGCTTTCAGTTTTTCTCCATTGAGAATGATATTTGCGGTGGGTTTTTCATAGATGGCTTTGATGATATTGAGGTATGTGCCCTCTATCCCTACACTTTGAAGAGTTTTGATCAGGAAGGGATGTTGTACTTTGTCAAATGCTTTTTCAGCATCTATTGAGAGTATCATATGGTTCTTGTTCTTTCTTTTATTGATGTGTTGTATCACATTGACTGATTTGCGGATGTTGAACCAACCTTGCAGCCCTGGAATAAATCCCACTTGGTCGTGGTGAATAATCCTTTTAATGTACTGTTGAATCCTATTGGCTAGTATTTTGTTGAGTATTTTCGCATCTGTGTTCATCAAGGATATCGGTCTATAGCTCTCTTTTTTGGTGGGATCCTTGTCTGGTTTTGGGATCAAGGTGATGCTGGCCTCATAAAATGAGTTTGGAAGTTTTCCTTCCATTTCTATTTTTTGGAACAGTTTCAGGAGAATAGGAATTAGTTCTTCTTTAAATGTTTGGTAGAATTCCCCCGGGAAGCCGTCTGGCCCTGGGCTTTTGTTTGTTTGGAGATTTTTAATGACTGTTTCAATCTCCTTACTGGTTATGGGTCTGTTCAGGCTTTCTGTTTCTTCCTGGTTCAGTTGTGGTAGTTTATATGTTTCTAGGAATGCATCCATTTCTTCCAGATTGTCAAATTTATTGCCGTAGAGTTGCTCATAGTATGTTCTTATAATAGTTTGTATTTCTTTGGTGTTAGTTGTGATCTCTCCTCTTTCATTCATGATTTTATTTATTTGGGTCCTTTCTCTTTTCTTTTTGATAAGTCGGGCCAGGGGTTTATCAATTTTATTAATTCTTTCAAAGAACCAGCTCCTAGTTTCGTTGATTTGTTCTATTGTTTTTTTGGTTTCTATTTCATTGATTTCTGCTCTGATCTTTATGATTTCTCTTCTCCTGCTGGGCTTAGGGTTTCTTTCTTGTTCTTTCTCCAGCTCCTTTAGGTGTAGGGTTAGATTGTGTACCTGAGACCTTTCTTGTTTCTTGAGAAAGGCTTGTACCGCTATATATTTTCCTCTCAGGACTGCCTTTGTTGTGTCCCACAGATTTTGAACCGTTGTATTTTCATTATCATTTGTTTCCATGATTTTTTTCAATTCTTCTTTAATTTCCCGGTTGACCCATTCATTCTTTAGGAGGATGCTGTTTAGTCTCCATGTATTTGGGCTCTTTCCAAACTTCCTCTTGTGGTTGAGTTCTAGCTTCAGAGCATTGTGGTCTGAAAATATGCAGGGAATGATCCCAATCTTTTGATACCGGTTGAGTCCTGCTTTAGGACCGAGGATGTGATCTATTCTGGAGAATGTTCCATGTGCACTAGAGAAGAATGTGTATTCTGTTGCTTTGGGATGAAATGTTCTGAATATATCTGTGATATCCATCTGGTCCAGTGTGTCGTTTAAGGCCTTTATTTCCTTGCTGATCTTTTGCTTGGATGATCTGTCCATTTCAGTGAGGGGAGTGTTAAAGTCCCCTACTATTATTGTATTATTGTTGATGTGTTTCTTTGATTTTGTTATTAATTGGTTTATATAGTTGGCTGCTCCCACGTTGGGGGCATAGATATTTAAAATTGTTAGATCTTCTTGTTGGACAGACCCTTTGAGTATGATATAGTGTCCTTCCTCATCTCTTATTATAGACTTTGGCTTAAAATCTAATTGATCTGATATAAGGATTGCCACTCCTGCTTTCTTCTGATATCCATTAGCATGGTAAATTCTTTTCCACCCCCTCACTTTAAATCTGGAGGTGTCTTCGGGCTTAAAATGAGTTTCTTGGAGGCAACATATAGATGGGTTTTGTTTTTTTATCCATTCTGATACCCTGTGTCTTTTGATTGGGGCATTTAGCCCATTAACATTCAGGGTAACTATTGAGAGATATGGATTTAGTGCCATTGTATTGCCTGTAAGGTGACTGTTACTGTATATGGTCTCTGTTCCTTTCTGATCTACCACTTGTAGGCTCTCTCTTTGCTTAGAGGACCCCTTTCAATATTTCCTGTAGAGCTGGTTTGGTGTTTGCAAATTCTTTCAGTCTTTGTTTGTCCTGGAAGCTTTTAATCTCTCCTTCTATTTTCAATGATAGCCTAGCTGGATATAGTATTCTTGGCTGCATGTTTTTTCTCGTTTAGTGCTCTGAAAATATCATGCCAGCTCTTTCTGGCCTGCCAGGTCTCTGTGGATAAGTCAGCTGCCAATCTAATATTTTTACCATTGTATGTTACAGACTTCTTTTCCCGGGCTGCTTTCAGGATTTTCTCTTTGTCATTGAGACTTGTAAATTTTACTATTAGGTGACGGGGTGTGGGCCTATTCTTATTGATTTTGAGGGGCATTCTCTGAACCTCCTGAATTTTGATGCTCGTTCCCTTTGCCATATTGGGGAAATTCTCCCCAATAATTCTCTCCAGTATACCTTCTGCTCCCCTCTCACTTTCTTCTTCTTCTGGAATCCCAATTATTCTAATGTTGTTTCGTCTTATGGTGTCACTTATCTCTCGAATTCTCCCCTCGTGGTCCAGTAGCTGTTTGTCCCTCTTTTGATCAGCTTCTTTATTCTCTGTCATTTGGTCTTCTATATCACTAATTCTTTCTTCTGCCTCATTTATCCTAGCAGTGAGAGCCTCCATTTTTGATTGCACCTCATTAATAGCTTTTTTGATTTCACCTTGGTTAGATTTTAGTTCTTTTATTTCTCCAGAAAGGGCTTTTATATCTCTCGAGAGGGTTTCTCTAATATCTTCCATGCCTTTTTCGAGCCCGGCTAGAACCTTGAGAATTGTCATTCTGAACTCTAGATCTGACATATTACCGATGTCTGTATTGATTAGGTCCCTAGCCTTCGGTACTGCCTCTTGTTCTTTTTTTTGTGTTGAATTTTTACGTCTTGTCATTTTGTCCAGATAAGAGTAAATGAAGGGGCAAGTAAAATACTAAAAGGGTGGCAACAACCCCAGGAAAATATGCTTTAACCAAATTAGAAGAGATCCAAAATCGTGAGTGGGGAGAAAGGGGATAAAAAGAGGTTCAAAAAGGAAGAGAGAAAAAAGAAAAAAAAAAAAAAAGAAAAGAATAGAAAAGTATTTTAAATAAAGAAAACACCTAAGAAAAATGTAAAAAATATATATATATATATTAGATAAACTAGCAAAAAATCGTTAAAAAAGAAAAAGGTAACAGTTAAAAAAAAAAAATTTTTACCCGAAGGCGAGAAAAAAAAAAAAAATGAAAAAGAAAAAATTAAATTAACTGCAAGACTAAAAAAAATCACAGGAAAAAAGCCATGAGTTCCGTGCTTGGCTTTCTCCTCCTCTGGAATTCTGCTGCTCTCCTTGGTATTGAAACCGCACTCCTTGGTAGGTGAACTTGGTCTCGGCTGGATTTCTTGTTGATCTTCTGGGGGAGGGGCCTGTTGTAGTGATTCTCAAGTGTCTTTGCCCCAGGCAGAATTACACCGCCCTTACCCGGGGCCGGGGTGAATAATCCGCTCGGGTTTGCTTTCAGGAGCTTTTGTTCCCTGAGCGCTTTCCGTAGAGTTCCGGAGGACGGGAATACAAATGGCGGCCTCCTGGTCTCCGGCCCGGAGGAGCCGAGAGCCCAGGGCCCCACTCCTCAGTGCACCCTCAGAGAACAGCGCCCAGTTACTCCCGTCTGCCTGACCTCCGGCCGCGCTCCGAGCTCACCGAGCCTGCGACCGGTTCAAGGTAACACGGAGCTGCGAGCTTACTGTCGGCTCTGTCTCTGTAGCCGGCTTTCCCGTTCCAATACCCGCAAGCTCTGCGACACTCAGACACCCCCGATCCTTCTGTGACCCTGCGGGACCTGAGGCCACGCTGACCCCGCGTGGGCTTCGCCCCGGTTTAGCCTCTGGAGCGATGTCCCTCAGCGGAACAGACTTTTAAAAGTCCTGATTTTGTGCGCGGTTGCTCCGCCGCTTGCCGGGAGCCGGCCCCTCCCCCCGGGGTCTATCTTCCCGTCGCTTTGGATTCACTTCTCCGCCGGTCCTACCTTTCAGAAAGTGGTTGATTTTCTGTTTCCAGAATTGCTGTTCTTCTTCTCTTCGATCTGCCGATGGATTTTCAGGTGTTTGCAATCTTTAGATAAGCTATCTAGCTGATCTCTGGCTAGCTGAAGCAGTCTCAGCTTGCTACTTCTCCGCCATCTTGACTCCTCCGACCGACAGTTAGTTGTCTAAATGTGAGCCATGGGCCGTGTTGCTGATCCCTACTCTAACAAAATAGCACAGATTAGGAGGTAGAAAACCCAAGAGGTAATGCATCTCTGACGTGAACTGGCTGCATATTGATGATGAACCAAATCATTTAACTTCCTTGTGAATTACTCTTTTGTTAGTAGTAAAATAAGGAGGTGGGACTAGAGTGATCTGTCTTCCTATCTTAAATTTTCCTGTCTTTAAGTTTTAAATACTAAAAAACGGTTTTCTGGTATAAAGGTCACCTTTTCCGAGGGATAAAGAAATAACCTAAGGATGAAATCAATATAGAGTGTTGACTTTACACTGGATATAGAAACTGGGTTTAAAATAAATTACACACATATTGCTTCTTCCCTTTGGGAACTTTGAGATCTAAAAGAACTTCAGCCTTGCAGTCCATGGGAACAAGCTTATGACTACCACATCAATATATTACCAATAAATTTAGCTGGAATAAATTTATTGGTAATATATTGAAAAAATATATAGCTGGAATTTTGAATGCAGAAAACTATGAGTTGCCTGTAGGTTTTATAAAAATGATTGCAATTTTTTGCTCTAGTGTAGTATAAGTGGTAAACAAACAAACAAACAAAAACTAAAAAAAAAAAAAATCACTTACCTGGTAGCACTCAGCACTTATCCTATTCGATATCTATAACAACGTATAGTTGCTAATTTTAATCCCCATTTTACAGATAAGGAAGCTAACTTTCAGGAACATAAATGACTGGTTTAAGGACATGAAGCCAGGGTAGGTATCAAAGTTGAGATCGAACCCAGTGTATTAGTCTCCTACTGCTGTTGTAAGAAATTACAGCAGACTTAGTTGTTTAAAGCAGCATAGATTTACTGTCTTACATTTCTGGAGATCAGAAATCTGAAATTAGTCTCAGTGGGCTAGAATCAAACTTTTGGCAGAGCTGCATTCCTTCTGAAGGCTCTAAGGGAGAATTCTTTTGCTTGCCTTTTCCAGCTTCTAGAGGTTGCCCACAGCCCTTACCTTATGACTCATTTCCATCTTCAAAGTCAGCCATGTTGGTCAGGTCTTTATTTTCACAGCACTCAGATTCTGATCCTCATACCTCCTTCTTCACTTTTAAGAGCCCTTAAAAATTATTATTTTTAATAATATTACATTAAGCCCACCCAGATAATCCTGGGTAATCTCTTTTGAGATTCTAATTTAATCACATCTGCAAAGCCTCTTTTGCTATAGAAGGTAGTATTTTTCACATGTTCTAGGGATATGGATGTGGATATCTTGTGGGTCCATCATTCTATCTTCACACCCAGTAAAGGAGAATTTTTTTTTAAAGATTCTATTTTATCCTCAGCATCTCATAGAAAGGAGGACTAGTTATTGTCATCCCACTGGACAGATAAATCCTGAGGTGGAAGGAATCTGGGACTTTGCCAGAGTTTTATAACTAGTTAGCTAGAGTGGGGTGGGATGGGATGCTCTTTTCATTCCCAGTCCAGGAAGCTTTCTATTGGATCACACTTCCATAACATTTTTATCAGTATTAAGCATTTGATGCTAATATGGGTAAATTGCTTTCATGTCTCCAGATAATCAAACTTGAATTCAACCCAAATTAGACTTGATTCAATGCTCTTGCCATCTGTTAGCTGGTTTGATAATTTCTGGTTAAAAAAAAAAAAATCTTTTCCTGAAGGATAAAGAAATAAGCTAAGGATATAATGGATGCAGAATTTTTACTTTAATCAGGTACCTTGAATATTTCTCTTCACTAGTGTTGAGACTCAGTAGTTGAGGGTATATGGGATGGTTAAGGATCTATTTTACATTACAAAGAGAGCAATTAATAGGGTAACCTAGAGTGGACTGTTTTTTTAAGATCCAGTTTCAATTTATTTTCTATTTATAGAACTTTATTCAACATGTATTTCCTGTCTTTCTATTATGCCAGTGAATAAATAGTTGAATCTGTGCTGTCAATTTACTTCCTTAGTGTGTAGATACTTAACTTTTTACTTTCTTTCCAAAATAGTAGCAATGGAGAGGAGATAGTCCTTCAAAAACAAATGACAATTAAAAGGACCCCTTTAGAGGTACCTGGGTCGCTCAGTGGGTTAAAGCCTCTGCCTTAGGCTCAGGTCATGATCCCAGGGTCCTGGGATCGAGCCCCACATCAGGCTCTCTGCTTCTCGGGGAGCCTGCTTCCCCCTCTCTCTCTGCCTGCCTCTCTGCCCACTTGTGATCTCTGACTGTCAAGTAAATAAAAAATATAAAATCTTTAAAATAAATAAATAAAATAAAAGGACCCCTTTATAAAACCTTTGTTTTATAGTTGCTGTATGAAGTAGTAAGGAGGTGGTAAAGGATACGTAATTTGTCTCTTAGTTTCTTTCTTCAGCTTTCCATCAGCAGGTTAGTTCTCGCAATTAAATGTTTCTCTCTTACCAAAACCAGGTATTCTCACACATTTCTCGTATTAGACTTTAACTGTTCCATAATCTATCATTTTTGTTGTTTTATTTGTTCTGTTATTCTAAACAGCAGTTTGATTTTAAAGTCATTTTGCCAGCTTTTCTCCTTAGGCAGGAAGGGCAAATTTTTACCTCTGTACTAGATTGTCTAAAATTCATAGATCTTCTAGTTAACATAAACAGTTAAACTGAAAAGGTGGAAAAAAGGAGGAACACAATAGTAACAATGACTAATACTCGTCACCCTGAGAGGACGCTACTGGCCTGGCCACTGTGAGTCCCATGGAAATAATACTAAGACTGGGGATGTCATTTTCCCAGAGGTACTGGTGGTTATAACCAAGGGAGTAGCCAACTCAGAGTGGAATGGGATGTCTAAGATCAGAAACTAGAGTAGGGTTCCACCCACAGCAAAAAGGGACATGTAGCAGTTATCAAGGAGTAGAGAAACAGTATGATTTAATAGAATTGAGTGGGATTTTGAAGTGAGACATTGAGACATTGCTAGGTTCAAGGCTTACTACTTCTTTTTTTTTTTTTTAAGATTTATTTATTTATTTATTTGACAGAAAGATCACAAGTAGACAGAGAGGCAGGCAGAGAGAGAGAGAAGCAGGCTCCCTGCTGAGCAGAGAGCCCGACATGGGACTTGATCCCAGGACCCCGAGATCATGACCCGAGCCGAAGGCAGCGGCTTAACCCACTGAGCCACCCAGGCACCCTCAAGGCTTACTACTTCAGAGCTGTATGGCACTGGGCAAGAAACATGATCTCGTCAATCCCCTACATCGTTATTTATTAAAATGATGATTGCTGCCTCTCAACTTTATTGTATGAATTAGAGATATGATTTACGTAGTACTAGTATTAGCCTAGTAAACAGGAGCTATAAGGATAAAAAGCAATAGATTGATATGGGTTTTGGATTTTTTCTTTATGTTGGATTTTTCCAGTGGTTCTGTTTAAAAGTCTCAGGGGCAAGAACTGAACTCAGAGCCTTGTGTCTTCCTACAGAGTAGTACAGATCCAGTTTCAGCCTGACTGGTCCCAGGCCTGCCCTGAGCCTGCAGCTTGAGGAGGAACTCTCTGAGAGTACTGAAAGGAAACTTGAAACTCTAACTGGAAATGGAAAACATAGTGATCTCCGTTAGAAACCCACCATTGTCCCTATACCTTGTCCTCTGGCAGCTACAGCATGTCCCCTGGGCTCCCTGTTATGGATCCCTGGTGTTGAGATAAGAACTCCCCTCTGCCTAGTCAATCCAACAATACCCTTTTGGAAAACAAAACCTGTTTTTAAGTTTTCAAATTAAAAAAAAAAAAAAAACTAATGTGCCTTCTTACATAAACTGAAATTACCTTACTATTACCTAATTTAACTGTGGAAAGTTCCCATGCTTATAATTAATCATTAATCATTAATTAATTCTTTTTAAACATTAGAGGTATATATGCTCTTGATTTTACTTTTAAGTAATAGACTTTATTTTTTAAAGCAGTTTTAGGTTCACAATAAAATTAAGTGGAAGGTGTAGAGATGACCCGTATATCAGCTCTCTACACACATACACAGCCTCCCCTACCATCAATATCCCACACAAATGTAGTATATTTGTTACAACCAATAAGCCAACATGGATACATTATCAACCGAATCCACTGTCTACATTAGGGTTCAGTTTATGTTGTGCAGTCTGTGGATTTTATTTTTATTTTTTATTTATTTTGTTTTATTTTATTTTATTTTATTTTATTTTATTTTATTTTATTTTATTTTATT